>NC_044060.1:27031267-27331267 GCF_902167405.1 Gadus morhua | reverse complement strand
AGCATATCCAACAACTGCATGCTGGAGCTAGAGAAAATATCGATACGGCTGCGAACGTCTGTATGTTAGTTGATGAACAAAGTTTGGAGATGGTAAACAAATGGACTTTACACAACGATATTCACAAGCTGGAATAATTTTATGAAAAACCATTTGGATGCTTTTGATCAGTGGATTCTCACGGACAATTGGAATATAAATAATTGAGGAATGGACACATATTACGGTTCTCAGATTGCTTCAAAGGTAGGGAGTCACTCTGTTTTCTGGCATTTCCGGTTTACCATGCTGGTTAATATCAATATTTATGGTTTTGTGCTCATGATTTATAAAAAAAACAACCGGATGAATAAATTGTGGAGATTCTACCCTTTCTAACGATGTATAGAATGTCTGTAATGATGAAAGTTGAAGCGGGTTATGTCGCTGCGTAGTGGAAACATGTCGTCAACGAACACAAATCGCCCACCGGTGGGCGAATGGGTCTTAAGAGGTTAAACGTGTTTCTAATAACATTTCTAGCGAGAAATATAATTTTTACTTGCATAATCTTCAGTCAGTGATTGTGTCTGATCTTTAGTTTTATAGTTATTAGGATTTGATCGGCTCGCTCGCATGTTTCAACGACGTCAGGTTGCTTTTGCTAAACTAGCAGCTCACGTGCTTCCTGCGTTTGTGTTATTAAACTGTTACTTTATGTAACTTTTAATGATATAATCTTGTTAGAAACACGTGTATCTGAGAGCCAACCCAGTCGCCAAAAGCATACGTTGACAGTGTACTTTTCGTGAACACTGGATTACGTCGCATTTCAACATAAAATAGCGTGTTATACACACACACACACACGCACGCACACGCACAGACACACACACACAAGCACACACAAGCACACACAAGCACACACACGCACGCACAGACACACAGACACAGACACACACACACACACACACACACACACACACACACACACACACACAAGCACACGGTGCATTTCATTGCTAAAACAACAACAAAAAAATATTCCCTCAAATATTATTACTTTCAAAACGTTGGCCAAAATGGCCAATAATATCATTTTTTATTTGGGATGCTTCTAGGACATTTTGGGTGGATTTTGAACGGTATGTGGGGGGCACGTTTTTTGCAGGACCTGGCAACCCTGCGCTGTTGCCCGAGATCTGGATCCTAGATCTAGCTAGAGTGTCGTTCTTGGTGTCATTGGACCCAGCTTAACGTGTAGATGCTAATTAACATGTAATTTGTCAAAAATCTCCATCGGGAAGCAAATCTATAGCTGGTCATTATTGATAAAGGCCTCCAAAATCGACAGCTAATTACTACCCCGAAACATATTCAAATATGATCATGTGTGGCACTGTTGCAATCGTCTCGAAACGTAGATGTCAAAGGACACCTTGTTTGCTCTGTTGCACCACTGGGAAGATATTTTCATACTTCTAATGGATTGATTCATATTTTAAGGTTCTCGGAGTGAGACTTTAAGTGGCTGCAGCAGAAGTGTTGAGACGAAAGATGATATCAAGAGATTTATAGAATATTCCCATTCACATTATGATTCTTCGTCGTATCATCCGACCAAACATCCTTTACATTCACAGAGCGAAGATTATGAAAGCCCAGGCTCAGCAAGTGCTCCATCTCGTTGCACCTGCACCCAGCGGCTCGCTTGCAAGATTTTGGCCTGAAGTTCTTCCCAGACCTACACCCTAGCCATCCAACATGCATATCTGAGAATCAGGCCTCTCTTTAATAATGACAAAAAGTTATGAGAGAAACACACATTAACTTTTTGTTATCTCATAAGCGGCGTGGTGCCGGCTCCTTTTGACCTTTTGACCCCCGACTTCAAAAACGTGGCCACAGGCCAGTTGTGTCTACACACCTTTAGCCACAAATGTACACCTCCATCCCACAAAAAATGGGGACTATAAACTAACCTCTGTCTTATGTACATTTACTGTACTGTTGGAGGTCACGCCCCTTTGCCGACCTTTTCGAGATAGCTAGGGATGCTAAAATGTTTACACACATTTCCCGGGGCCCCGTGTACGACATATCCGAGATTTGGAGTTCTAGCCCTTAGAGAAAAAAAGTTTTCTCAAATGGAGTGTCATTTGGACAAAGCCCCTCAGAAGTGTAGCCTGCAAGACCTGATGGTTCAGAATGTGGTGGAAAAACAGTTTTTGAGATAGGAAGGTCCTACCGCCCTGAAATTTTAATACCTTATTCTAGGGCCTAACTGGGACCTCCGCACCGAAACTTGGCCCGGTCGGACCCCGAGGGCAGGAAGGGGGGGCCCTTCCTGCCCGAGACTTGGCCCGGTCAGACCCCGAGGGCAGGCCCCCCCTTCCTGCCCTCGGGGTCCGACCGGGCCAAGTTTCGGTGCGGAGGTCCCAGTTAGGCCCTAGAATAAGGTATTAAAATTTCAGGGCGGTAGGACCTTCCTATCTCAAAAACTGTTTTTCCACCACATTCTGAACCATTAGGTCTTGCAGGCTACACTTCTGAGGGGCTTTGTCCAAATGACACTCCATTTGAGAAAACTTTTTTTCTCTAAGGGCTAGAACTCCAAATCTCGGATATGTCGTACACGGGGCCCCGGGAAATGTGTGTAGACATTTTAGCATCCTTAGCTATCTCGAAAAGGTCGGCAAAGGGGCATGACCTCCAACAGTACAGTAAATGTACATAAGACAGAGGTTAGTTTCTAGTCCCCATTTTTTGTGGGATGGAGGTGTACATTTGTGGCTAAAGGTGTGTAGACACAGCTGGCCTGTGGCCACGTTTTTGAAGTTGGGGGTCAAAAGGTCAAAAGGAGCCGGCACCACGCCGCTTATGAGATAACAAAAAGTTAATGTGTGTTTCTCTCATAACTTTTTGTCATTATTAAAGAGAGGCCTGATTCTCAGATATGCATGTTGGATGGCTAGGGTGTAGGTCTGGGAAGAACTTCAGGCCAAAATCTTGCAAGCGAGCCGCTGGGTGCAGGTGCAACGAGATGGAGCACTTGCTGAGCCTGGACTTTCATAATCTTCGCTCTGTGAATGTAAAGGATGTTTGGTCGGATGTTACGACGAAGAATCATAATGTGAATGGGAATATTCTATAAATCTCTTGATATCATCTTTCGTCTCAACACTTCTGCTGCAGCCACTTAAAGTCTCACTCCGAGAACCCTAAAATATGAATCAATCCATTAGAAGTATGAAAATATCTTCCCGGTGGTGCAACAGAGCAAACAAGGTTTCCTTTGACATCTACGTTTCGAGACAACAGTGCCACACATGATCATATTTGAATATGTTTCGGGGTAGTAATTAGCTGTCGATTTTGGAGGCCTTTATCAATAATGACCAGCTATAGATTTGCTTCCCGATTGAGATTTTTGACAAATTACATGTTAATTAGCATCTACACGTTAAGCTGAGTCCAATGAGATCAAGCTCGGCCTCTTGCTACACCAAGATCATGTCCTAGACCTAGGTGTACCATGAAAAACACATGTTACCATTAGCTAGAGTGTCGTTCTTGGTGTCATTGGACTCAGCTCAACGTGTAGATGCTAAATAACATGTCATTTGTGACAAATCTTTATCGGGAAGCAAATCAATAGCTGCTCAGTATTGATTAAGGCCTCCAATTTCGACAGCTAATTACTACCATTAAACATGTTCGAATATGCTCATGTGTGGCACCGTTGCAATCTCCTGGAAGCGTAGATGTTGAAGGACACCTTGTTCGTCCTCTTACGCCACCGGGAAGATATTTACATGCTTCTGATTGACTAATGAATTGATTCAGCTATTCCCCCAGAAGTCTGGGGTCAAAAGGTCAAAAGGAGACGGCACCACGCCGGGGCGGATCCAGATCTCGGGCAACAGCGCAGGGTTGCCAGGTCCTGCAAAAAACGTGCCCCCCACATACCGTTCAAAATCCACCCAAAATGTCCTAGAAGCATCCCAAATAAAAAAATTTGGCCAACGTTTTGAAAGTAATAATATTTGAGGGAATATTTTTTTGTTGTTGTTTTAGCAGCGAAATGCACCGTGTGCGTGTGTGCGTGTGTGTGTGTGTGTGTGTGTGTGTGTGTCTGTGTCTGTGTGTCTGTGCGTGCGTGTGTGTGCTTGTGTGTGTGTGTCTGTGCGTGTGCGTGCGTGTGTGTGTGTGTATAACACGCTATTTTATGTTGAAATGCGACGTAATCCAGTGTTCACGAAAAGTACACTGTCAACGTATGCTTTTGGCGACTGGGTTGGCTCTCAGATATACGTGTTTCTAACAAGATGATATCATTAAAAGTTACATAAAGTAACAGTTTAATAACAAAAACGCAGGAAGCACGTGAGCTGCTAGTTTAGCAAAAGCAACCTGACGTCGTTGAAACATGCGAGCGAGCCGATCAAATCCTAATAACTATAAAACTAAAGATCAGACACAATCACTGACTGAAGATTATGCAAGTAAAAAGTATATTTCTCGCTAGAAATGTTATTAGAAACACGTTTAACGGTGAATCGGTCCTAAAATATTGCATTTCCCATTCAGATAATAAAGATTAATAAAGATCATACACATTCACTGACTGAAGATTATGTAAGGAAAATGTACATTTCTCGCTAGAAAAGTCATTAGAAACGCGTTTCTAATGACTTTTGATGGACCCCCCCCCCCCACAACCTGGCGCAGGGGGTCCATCAGTCCCCATAGTATAGGGGCCCAGGATTTGGTGCTACGGCCCTGGGTGTATCTGTCCTAAAATATTGCATTTCCCATTCAGATAATAAAGATTAATAAAGATCATACACATTCACTGACTGAAGATTATGCAAGGAAAATGTACATTTCTCGCTAGAAATGTCATTAGAAACGCGTTCAATGGTGTATCTGTCCTAAAATATTGCATTTCCCATTCAGATAATAAAGATTAATATAAGCTACGCCGTGTTCCGGAGCCGCGGGGGATTCTGGGAATTGGGGTTCTCAGTTGACCCCCCTACAAACGTGTCTCCCCCCCCCTTCAACTAACGTGTCCCCCCCCCCCCCCTTGATGGGTCTGATTCGCCGATTTCCCATGCTGATATCCCCGAAGATTCTCGGGCATCTTCGACAATTTGGCTATAGATTGTCTCATTACACGCTAAATAATATAATTATAGCCTTGTAGTGACCGTAACATAATTCACCTACAGTATTTCGTTATGTGTTGTTCTTTCAATTGTGTTGTTGTTTACTGCATGTCATTTACGTTCTTGGTGGTTCAGGGATCGCGGTCCCTAAGGAGTATGTGCGTCTCATGACGTCACAGACCATGCTGGATTTGTTTACCTTCAGCACGCTTTGTTTTCCGGTTTTCTTTTTTACAAAATAAACGAGTCACACGGCTGTGTGCTCAACGTGCGAAGTTGTGTTCCTAACTTATTGCAATTTCCACAGCCTAATTATATATATAGGTTTTGGCATAAACATAACTAGGGTGCACTGTACTATCTGCGCACACCCTTTCTGAAGCCTCTCTCTCGCTCTCTCTCTCTCTCTCTGTCCCTCCCGCTCTCTCTTTCTCTCTCTCTCGTACCGTTTTGTGGAGCACGTTAATTGTCTTAGAACACTCCCATTCAGAATGCATTGGTTTACATTTCGTTTTGTGTAACACGCAAAAAGTCGGACTATCGTGCTCGGGAACACGCTTCAATAGATTAACGTTCGTGCGCAGGAGCACGCAATTGCATGATACCGGGTTGAGTTCACTATAGTTAGGTAGGTTGCTGCCTTAGCTGTTGTAACATGAACACATTTTTCAGCTGTTTGTTATTATTATTTCCAACTAACCAATAGTAGTTGCCATGCATTTTTTTTAGTATCAATGCACTTTGAGCCCTGAATAACAGTAAAAGCTATTGAATGATTGATTTGCATGCATAGTCTACTACACTTTCCATTAAACAAATCCCCCAACAGTTAGCTGAACATTATATGGTCGCATCCTTCCACTCCCTGTTTTCTCACCCTGTTTAAACAAGAAATCAACTGCATTTGTCCCAGTGTTTGTGCTATGGGAAATTAAAGGTCCCATGGCATGCTACTTCATGGATGCTTTAATATAGGTATTAGTGGGCCCCAAACACAGTATTTGAAGATGTTCCTGAAATTCAGCCGTGGTGCAGAATTACAGCCACTACGGGCAGTCGCACATTGAGCTTTCCCCAAATGTGCAGTTTCTGTGTCAGTAGCTTTAATGCAAATGAGGAGGAGAGATGCGTGTCAAGAAGGAGGGTGGGGGTGTGGCCCTGAGCAGCTTGAGGCCACGGTACCATGCGCTCTGCTTACAGTGGATGTTTCACAATGACGAAGCATACAACAATCAATCCCTTTCTCCTCAATGTCATGGTTCATGTACTTCAAGGAGTCAAAGCCAAAGTTCCTTTCCCCCAATTCCTTCTCAACCATGGCGGAGATAACCCCAACTACAGTCTGGTTGTGGAATTACTAGGGACGTCAAAGAACCAACGTTTTATGCGCCATAGCATCAAAGCAGAACGGTTATCCAAACTACAAAGCACCACACATGTGGCGCACGCATGGTCGTAGCTCATTGTCTGATTGGCAGGCCGAATTGTCTGGGCGGGCCAGTCAGAGAAAGGGGAGGTAACTTGGCCCCTTATGACGCCATATGGGGCCACATTACAAATCAGCGCCCCTTAGCTTCCATTTTTTTTATAGGCGAGCAGGATACCTAGTGCTCGTTTTACACCGAACGCAAGTTTTAGCCACTGGGAGACGATAGGCAGGCTAGGGGAACTCATATTAACGTTAGAAAACTTCATAAAGTGAGATTTTCATGCCATGGGACCTTTAAGCAATAAATACACTCTCCTTCTCCAGTATCGTTCGCGACACCCTTCTTCTTCGTCTTTTCTTAAATTTGTCTCTAACTCATGCTCTAATCTTTCATTGATCGATTTTTCGGATGTTGTGAATGCAACGGAATATATGATGCATCGTTGCAGTAACATTTAAGATTTTGGCGATGAGTTCTGCCCGTTCTGCCTCCGCGCTGTCTGCGGTCAAACCGAAACAAACTACAGTGTCAGCGGCCGCACTTATCCCGCCTCGTGCGAACTTCGACGATGCGTCCAATCCCGCCCTTTGCAAGCCCACCCCCCTAGATTCTGCTGATGTCTGAACGACATCGATGTCCACATATAAAGCATAAATTGTGAAAAACCCTCAGGGTCGAATCTTCTGATATACAAATACGCCAAACTTAAAAATATTATGCTTGCTTCATGAAGTTAGGAGAAAATTATTATGCTTGCTTCGTTACGTTATAGGTGAACCAATATATTATACGTTGTAACATTATAGGCAATTATTTTTTTTTATATTTAATTGTATTACATTATGCGCTCAGAAATTAAATACAATATCGACCGGGGTTTCCATATTATAGCTATGGGTTTAAAAACTACTGGAGGTTGAGCGCAGGCAACGCACACACAGACACTCTAGTCTTACTTCTATATAATTGCAGTCCTGTCGCACCAGTTACTCAAGTTGGTCAGTGTGCATGTGCCATGCAGCTCTCACACACACACGCACGCACACACACCGCTAGCCAATACAAAGGCAGCGACACACTCGCCCAGGTAAGAGGTTATGTTTTAACCGTAACGGCTCCGCCATCGACACACGCGCAGGTAAGAACACACACGCACGCACACACACCGCAGCGACACTCGCCCAGGTAACACGTTATGTTTTCAAACATAACGGCTCCGTCATCGACACACGCGCCCAGGTAAGACCACACACGCACACACCGCGACTCGCCAAGGTTAGACGTTATGTTTTTAAACATCTTACTGCTATAGAATAGCAGGCCTGTCGCACAGGTGAAGGTGCGTCCACACAAAATGCGAGCGTTTGTGTTCTTTTTGTCTCATTGCTTTATTTGGCTAATCTGAGGAGAAATCTATGCCATAAACAGAAATATTATAGGCCTTTATTACACGGGTCTTCTCAATGCCGTGGAACGCTCCGTTCACTTGCATGGGTAGTAGTCCGGTAACTTGTCAACCCCAGCGGCAGACTATTTCACTGCTGATCAACACTACGAATGCTGGTAACGAATAAATTGTGAAAAGATACACCATGTGAAGTTATTTTCCAAATAAGATTTGAAAAACTTTGGAAGTTTATTTACAACACTATTTACATGGTTTCGGAGTAGTACACTTTGACATTTGAATACAGTTCAGCGAGAAAGGCGACGAAGAATAAGAAGGGGGCGTTCCAGTCTGCGTGAACGGGAACCCCCACCACACGAGAACGCCCATTTGTGTCTGCAGTGGGATGATATTGAAATATTTGAACCGCGACATTCGTGTGATGACAGCCAATCAGCATTCAACGGCTACTGAGTGACATAACGTAACAGCCAATCAGCTTTCAACAGCGTGGCCACTGAGGGACGTAACGTAACAGCCAATCAGCGTTCAACAGCGTGGCCACTGAGTGACATAACGTAACAGCCAATCAGCTTTCAACCGGCCAACCGTTCCCTGCAGTGCAGTCCGGGTGAACCGCAGCATGGAGGAGAAAGCTCTATATATAATAGTGTATAATATTATATATTTTAATGTATAATATTACGGCCAGAAGCTGTGTGAGCCTCCGGACGGCCGTAGCGCGTCGGGATTGGGCTTCGAGGGGTTTGTTTACCGGCGTTGCTAGGGTTACCGGTCTTGTGTGCTCCAACGGTTTATCAGCGGTGGTATCTAATAAATCGCGGTCTAATCAATACTTCATTTACTTCCTCTTCCGTGGTCATTACGATATTATGGATCGACTGCGTCGGGTTCTCCGACGTCCCTCCCTCTTCCACAACAGGTAAAGACATGCTACGGTGGTTATCTCGGCCGTGGTTGACAATGAATTGGCATGAACCTCCGTTGGCGGGCAAAAGATGCTTGCTTCACAACGTAAAGAGGAAATTATTATGCTTGCTTCATTACGTTATAGCTGAACCTAAATGTTATACGTTGTAACATTATAGGCAAAATGGTATTATATTATGTGCTCAGAAATGTGTGACATTATCGACTGGGGTTTCCACATTATAGCTATGGGTTTAATTACAACTAGAGGTTGAGCGTGCAATGCGCGCGCTCAACCTGTAATAATAGCTTAATAATAATAATAATCAAATAATAGTTTGTTAGAATTTGTGTTAGGCCTACTAATATGAATAATTGTAACAATAGCGACGATAATGACATAGATAACTGTAGTTATTGCTATTTTAATTAGTATTAATATTATGACTTTGTGTTTGGTTGGCTGTGGGTCCTGTGATGTTTAGAGACGATGTCGTTCTGTTTTAGAGCTCATATCTTCTGTATTCCTCTGTCCTGTCCTAGACTCACCGTCACCCTGGAGGGAGGGGAGAGAGCACTTACTGGATGAACTCGGTGAGGGTTTTATCCAAGTTATTAAATCAATCGCGTCATTAACAATCATTTCAAACACCCTCTGCTTCTGTGATTCATATTGTGGTCTACTAAGGTCAGGTTTCTATTGTCGTCTATTGAAGACCGTAAGATAAGCAGTTCTCTGTTTGTTCAGGATGTTCTTTTACATTCAACAGATGAATTGACACTTCAGGGCTGGATGCTTCACGACAAGAGTCTCTACCGTGTTTCTACCACTAAGAAGGGCTGGAGGGCCAGTAGAGAAGACTGTCAGAAGAGAAAGGCAGACCTGGTGGTCATCAACAGCAGAGAAGAACTGGTGTGTGTGTGTGTGTGTGTGTGTGTGTGTGTGTGTGTGTGTGTGTGTGTGTGTGTGTGTGTGTGTGTGTGTGTGTGTGTGTGTGTGTGTGTGTGTGTGTGTGTGTGCGGGTACTTTGTGGTCATGACAACAGATGCTTTTACCTTTAGAACCAGGTCTCCATGTTGGTCAGCAGATTGATGGGTTCTTCCTGGATTGGACTGAGTGACCGAGAGAAAGAGGGGACCCTCAAGTGGGTGGATGGTACCCCCATGACCTCAAGGTAAGGCTGAAGACTCTATTCAGCAGCATCTCTTCTCTGAGAGTGACAGACTGACCTCCACTGTCTCCTCCTCGTGGTTCTCAGTTGGAGACACGTTAAACCACGCGATGACGGCGGAGCAAGAGACTGTGTCGTAGCAGGGGAGGACGGCTGGTCTGAAGAACCGTGTAACAGACTGCACCACTGGATCTGTGAGAAGGTCCTAGACCTGGATCATTTGGAGGCTGCGCGGAATAAAGAGGGTCCGTAGACTTTGTTTGTGTTCATGAGTGGAGAACGGTTCCTCCTTTCTGTTCTCTGTGCCGTAGATACAGTAAATACACTCTTTAAGAGTTGAAAGGTTGTTGGATGTGTTTAGGTCTACCAAGGTCAGGATTATATTGTGGTCTACTGAGGTCAGGTTTCTATTGTGGTCTACTGAGGTCAGGTTTCTATTGTGGTCTACTGAGGTCAGGTTTCTATTGTGGTCTACTGAGGTCAGGTTTCTATTGTGGTCTACTGAGGTCAGGTTTCTATTGTGGTCTACTGAGGTCAGGTTTCTATTGTGGTCTACTGAGGTCAGGTTTATATTGTGGTCTACTGAGGTCAGGTTTCTATTGTGGTCTGAGGTCATGTTTCTATTAAGATAAGATAAGATGGATAAGATAGTCCTTTATTAATCCCCCTTGGGAGAAATACACAGGTAACCAGCAGTACAGTGGGAAAGGAGAAGTGCGAAAAAACAGTATATATACAATACCATTACTAATTTAAAATAAAATTATAGTACAAAACTATTTTAATAAGATAAAGATAAGATAAAACAAACATACTATATACATGTAACTCTCCATTTGTAGGTGACCTGTGTGTTAAGTAAATAAATAAGTATGATGAAATATGAGGAAAGAGCTATGGGATATTGTGGTCTACTTAGGTCAGGTTTCTATTGTGGTCTACCAAGGTCAGGTTTCTATTGTGGTCTACTGAGGTCAGGTTTCTATTGTGGTCCACTGAGGTCAGGTTTCTATTGTGGTCTACTGAGGTCAGGTTTCTATTGTGGTCTCCTAAGGTCAGATCTCAAGGGTCAACCCTTTCTGGGTGCACCTGCACTAGTTTCTATTGGAGCTGCTGAACGGTTTGGCGTTCTTCTCTTCAAGCTCCGCCCCCGACAAGTTAATCTCTTCGTGGAGTGACTTCCCCTCCCTGGGTAATCTTTGTAGACACTGCTGTGGTACTCAATGTATGAAAAGACAGGCGAGAATACCGGGTGTGAATCCCCTGGGTTGCCCTCTAGTGGACCGGTGTTAGGAGAGAGTGAAGGCAGTGTCTGACGCTGCATCTCTAGATCCGTGTTGTAGACGTTCACTCCTCTCCTCCTGGTTTCTTCAGGTTCAGTGATGCCCACGGAGGAGGAGGAGGAGGCCCCCAGCATCACAGAGTTCCACTCCTCTACCCACGTGTTGCCCGTGGGCCAAACGGCCCGCTACACCTGCCACGCCGGTGGCACGCCGGAGCCCACAGTAGAGTGGCTCCACAACGGCAGGCCCCTGGAGAGGAACAGCACAGTCAACCAATCAGAGGCCTGGGTGGAGAGGGGCTTCCTCTTCATCAGAGATGGGAGGTACGGCGTGAACACGGTCTGCTGCATGGCGAGCAACAGCGCTGGCACGGCCAATCACAGCGCTGAGCTGCTTGTCTTTGGTAAGTCCTGGATCCAAAGAGAGATTTTTGTTGATATATTCATCCTATTTTTAATTGATCACTTATGTCCCTGCTTGTTTATATTGTGTTATATATATATCACTGTTTGTTCATTGTTCATTGTTATTGTCTTGATGTATGCACCTTATTCACCTAGCCAAATTCCTGGTTGGTGTAAAACCCTTCTTGGCAATTAAACCCTTTCTGATTCTGATTCTGATTGTTGATGTTTTCATAACATTGTTGTTGATGTATTCATAATATTGTTGTTGATGAGTTCGTAACGTCATTGTTGTGGTGTGTGTATCTATGAATGTGTACATATGTATATGTATGTATGTGTTCATATCTATGTATATGTACACAGAGCGCAGGAGAAGAGTACTAGTGATGAGGATGATGATGAGGATGAAGAGCGGTTCAGCAGCTCATCATGTCTGGTTCTCCCTCAGATGCCTGTGACCTCACACTGGACCCCAACACGGCCCACAGACAACTCTCTCTGTCTGAGGACAACAGGAAGGTGACGAAGGTTGGAGGGGACCAGTCGTATCCGGATCACCCAGACAGATTTGACACCTGGCCCCAGGTGTTGGGTAGAGAGGCTCTGACTGGCCGCTGTTACTGGGAGGTAGAGAGGAAAGGAGGGGTTGGTATAGGAGTGACATACAGAGGAATCACAAGGAGAGGAGGGGGTGATGACAGTGAGCTTGGAGAGAACAACAAGTCCTGGAGTCTTTATTGTGATGATCATCGTTACTCTGCCTGGTACAACGGTAGAGGGACAGTCCTCCCTCTCCGCCCCGCTGGCTCCACCAGAGTAGGAGTGTATCTGGACCGGCCTGCTGGCTCTCTGTCCTTCTACAGAGTGTCCCCAGGTGGAGGAGGGTCCTCAGACACACTGACACACCTCCACACCTTCTGGTCCTCCTTCACCCAGGAGGACCTCCTCCCGGGGGTGGCGGTCTGGTTGGAGGGGTCCTCCGCCTCTCTGTGTCGGTTGTAGAAAAAAAAAGACAGACTCAGTGTCGTAAAAAAAAAAAAGTGCAGCCCCCTCCGCCCCGGCGCACACACAAACACACACGCACAGGCACGCACGCACACACACACACACACACACACACACACACACACACACATACACACATACACGTACACACACACATAAAAAAAACACATACGCACACACACAAACACACACATAATCCCCCCCTCTCCCCCCCCTCTCTCTCCCCCCCCTCTCTCCCTCTCCCCCCCCCTCTCTCCCTCTCTCCCTCTCCCTCTCTCTCTCTCTCTCTCTCTGTCTGTCTCTGTCTCTCTCTCTCTCTCCCCCCCTCCCCGTCTCTCTCCCCCCCTCCCCGTCTCTCTCTCTCTCTCTCTCTCTCTCTCCCTCTCCCTCTCTCTCTCTCTCTCTCTCTCTCTCTCTCTCTTCTTTAAAGTATAGCATGATAAACCATGAAAAGGCTTTTAAGATCTCCCATAGTTAGATAAGCACATTTATTATTTGAAATGTACATAAAATACCTATTGATGGTCAATCTTCATATATATTCAGACTTTACCAATTTAAGTCTTAAGGGCTCTTATATCATCATTTTTGTCATAATCCTGATTTGCGACCTGATTTAAAGCAGATGTTATGTTTTATTCCTAATAACCAAGATGTCTATGGGATAATGTTGCATGTTGTAAATGACTTTAAACTGAATCTTGATTTTTTGTGTTCTGTTGGGAACCAAGAGGCCGCAGAACATGTTCAGTTATTAAAGATACGTGCTCACCTGTTGATGATTTGTAAAGTCTGCTGCTTCTATTGTTTTAGTCCTCGTGTTCATTGTGTACATGTAAGGGACTATTTTTCTGTCTTTTTTGTTAATGAAGCATAATTGTAATAAACAACTCAGTGGATCCAACTGAATGTTCTCGTGTGTTCAGCCAATGATTGAATAATGCTTCCATAAGTGCCTTAAGAATAATAATATATTAATCAGAAATTATTAATAAAAAAATAAATGTTATTCCGATTTTATTCTGGGACCTCTTCCCTGGGTTTTGTTTGGGGGGGGGGGTGCCTCAGTGTCTCTGTGTCGGTTGTAGAAAGAAACCACAGACAGACGGACTCTCTCTCTCTCTCTCTCTCTCTCTCTCTCTCTCTCTCTCTCTCTCTCTCTCTCTCTCTCTCTCTCAATGTGGGACCGGCTCGTAGGCTGTGTGCGCCTCTCCATTGCGATACATCCACTGTAAACAGAGCTCGTAGTGGCTGTAATTTTGCACCAAGGCTGAATTTCTTGCACGTCTTCAAGTACTGTATTAAGGGCCCACTATCACATATATAAGAATCCATAAAATCCACAAAGTAGCATGCAATGGGACCTTTAATGTCTTCTCTGTCCTGCGCTTCTGAACTTTGCTGCGACATTTACATTTTACATTAAGGGCGTTTAGCAGACACCTAAAATAAGTCAAATATGAAAGAAACAACAATATATCTCTGTCGGTGCAGTAAGGATGTGAGAACCAAGTGCCAAGCACTAACACTCGCTAGGTTAACCCATTCCCTGAATACAACAGAGAGGGTGAGGATAAGAGACTCTCCCTCTCCCTCCATCCCCCCTCTCCTCCCTCACTCCCCCCATCTCTCTTTCCTTTGCTCCCCCCCTCCCTCTCTCCCACTCTCCCCCCCCCTCCCTCTCTCCCTCTCTCTCCCTCTCCCCGGCTCCCTCTCTCCCCCGCTCCCTCTCCCCCCCTCCCTCTCTCCCTCTCTCTCCCGTCCCTCTCTCCCTATCTCCCCCTCTCTCTCTCTCCCTCCTTTCTCTTTCTCCCCCTCTCTCCCCCCCTCCCTCTCTCCCTCTCTCCCCTTCTCCCTCTCTCTCCCTATCTCCCCCTCTCTCTCTCTCCCTCCTTTCTCTTTCTCCCCCTCTCTCCCCCCCTCCCTCTCTCCCTCTCTCCCCTTCTCCCTCGTACCAGCACTGACGTCTCCGTGATGAGCGGCCGACCGCTTGGCGTATCCCTGGCGACCCCGCTGACCTCAGTGGCGGCAGCGCGCCCTCCCTCCCCCCGCCCCTCTGGGCCTCCCTCCCCCCTCCCCCCGCCCCTCTGGGCCTCCCTCCCCCCGCCCCTCTGGGCCTCCCTCCCCTCCCCCCTCCCCCAACCCCTCTGGGCCTCCCTCCCCCCGCCCCTCTGGGCCTCCCTCCCCCCGCCCCTCTGGGCCTCCCTCCCCCCCTCTCTCGCGGCGGGTGTGCTGCGTCTCGTGTCGTGACTATCCCGACGTCTGCGTCTGTGACAGGTCTCGTTGCCGTGGGTTACAGCGCCGCGGCTGCTGGCTCTGTTTGTGTTCGTCTGCCAGCGAGTGAGACGGCTCTGTGGTCCAGATGTGGTGCTCTGCTGCGGGGGGGGGGGTCTGCAGGTCGGGGTTATCAGGGGGGG
The DNA here is from genome assembly GCF_902167405.1 of Gadus morhua. Lineage (NCBI taxonomy): Eukaryota > Metazoa > Chordata > Actinopteri > Gadiformes > Gadidae > Gadus > Gadus morhua. The sequence goes on along the minus strand of NC_044060.1, from coordinate 27,316,086 downwards.
GGCTGCAGGTCGGGGTCATCAGGGGGGGGGGGGGGATGGTTCTCCTCTCGGGGGCTTTGTGCCGAGCCTTGGGGGCTTTGAGTCGTGTGCTGCACGGCACCAGCTCTGGTGTGTGTGACCGGAGCGCTCAGGGTCACTTACTATACTTAGTTTGATTAGGGCGTTCCAATTACGATCGGGGGAAAGCAGTGCACTGAAAGGACCCGGATGGTGTACTCAAAACGGTCCGGGCGCATTCCTAACGGTCTATAGAGGTCCATGGTCCGCGCGTATTCAGGCCAGGGCGCATTCACACTACCTCCATCCGTCGACGGATGACCGAGGGTACTAGTCTGTAGACGCAGCAAAATAAGCGTTCCAGGGTGGGGTGAGATTAAAGTAACAACTAGAAACTCGTATTCACGATCAGAGGGGAGAGACGTGGTGAATGAGTCTCTCTCTCTCTCTCTCTCTCTCTCTCTCTCTCTCTCTCTCTCTCTCTCTCTCTCTCTCTCTCTCTCTCTCTCTCTCTCTCTCTAAAAAGGTCAGGTTTATAATATAAGTAGAAAATGTTGAACACAAAATATATATATACATGTCAGTTATTATGCCATAAAAAGTCAAATGTCTGATATAATGAAAAATGACAGTATCTTCCATAAACAGATGAATTAAAGATAATTAAAGTGTGAAACACTGTAATCAGGGTTCTACGCTAACTTTTTTTTTCAGGAGCACTCGTGCCCCCAAGTTAAAAAATTTAGGAGCACAGAAAAAAAAACGGGGGCACAATAGGTTTTTGTTCAGAACATTTATTAGGGTGCAGAAATTGCACACACCAACCGCACCAACTTACTAAAACTAAATTAATACAAATAGACAAGATTACATTTAGGCTACACAAAACAGCACCAATTTACTAAAAAGATAAATAAAAAAATATCACATTTAGGCTACACAAAAATCATGTCGGACTCGGAATCACTTGGCCATGACTTGTAGTTGGGTCGACGTGACCTTTTTCCAGCTGACAGACAGTTTTCGGCACATTTAGTGGGATCAAATAATTCAAGTGAGGGGCCCTCTGTTGTGATCCTGATAAGATCCTCTGTGGTGGAGACATGCAAGCAGCTCCTCAAAGAGCTTTTGAGGCGTTTCTGCGCAGAGAAGCCTCGCTCACACTGTGCAGATGAAATTGGGAGGACCAACAGAATGTCCACAAGGTGTAGGATGTTCTGTAAGAGTAATTTAAAAGGGACTCATAGTAACTGATCAAAAGAAATAACTACATACCAGAAATACCTCATTACAATTAATGTACAACCTTCCAGTAAAGTGCTGAAGTGTATGTTACCTTGTAGTCAGTTCTGTATGGCTCTTTGGTTGAAGCTGTTTGCCATAAGCTGCTGTAGGTCCTTAAACGTGTAGCTTACAAGGGTCTTCAAACTCTGCCATTCCCCTGGCAAAGCATCCATCTGGCATCCAGAGCTAGAGAGAGAAAAACATAGGCTTGTGACTCATCTGTTTCATAATCTGGTAACCCATCAAATCCATGATATTAGACAGCAACGTGCCTTGTAAGGACATGACGAAAATGCTCCATTAGGGCCTCCAACTGATCGTTTCCATAATCAACCAGTTCATTGGTATTCTCAGGCCAGGTGTCGTGATGAAAGATTTTCATGCAATTCACTGCAGAGTAGTCTTCGGAGTCCTCATTAATGAGACTGCCGAATCTGGCGTTAATGGCTTCCACAGTGGTGGTGATGACAGAGGTGATGTTTCTCTGTAGCCTCTGCTGCATTCCTGTGACATCTCCCGAGAGTGGTACACCCTTTAAGAAAAAATTATGGAAAAAGAACAGAACATACCTAGTTGTAGCATCCAGTAGCTTGTGCACACAACATGCACATTCAACCTACAGAATATTTCACACAGACATGTAAAAGACATGTGAGTTGATTACAAAAGAGTAGTAATGGATTAATTCTAGAGCTGTCAGTTAAACGCGTTATTAACGGCGTTAACGCAAACCAATTTTAACGGCGTTAAATTTTTTATTGCGCGATTAACGCAATTATTTTATTTAAAAATAAATAAATAAAAAAATAAAAAATCTTTGGCTCAAAACAAAGAAGCAGTAGCCTCACTGCTATGTTCAAATGACATTTGTTCAAAGCAGTCGTTTAATTGCACTATAGGCTCTTTTTTTGTATCGTCCTGTTTTGATCAGTAAATGCCAATGTTGTTATCAATAAAAAATCATTTGCACAAGGCAAGCCGATGCACTTCACCATGTTGACAAGAGAATTAAAATGAGAAGAATTATGGGACAAAAAAATCAAGGGATATTTAGCATAGAAAAAGAATTTGCGATTAATTGCGATTAATCGTGAGTTAACTATGACATTAATGCGATTAATCACGATTAAATATTTTAATCGCTTGACAGCTCTAATTAATACTGATTAAGCTGTTGTACTACACTCACTATCCTGTATCCCTAACAAACCTGAAATGAGATCTCTTCCTGCCCTTGTAGACATTCCATGAACTGACATAGCATGCCCCCTCTTTGCGGTGTTTCCTGCATAGCCTGCAACACCATCACTGTCTTTCTCAGCGCTGAGATGGCTTGAGGAAGAATGAGGTCGTTCTTCTGCAGAACGCAACTGAGCGAGGCCAGTTCATTAAACACGTCAGCCAGGAAATGGCTAAATGCGCAGAAATTAATCTCGTGCATTCCCTTCCTAATCTGAACAGGGGCAGTCAGAAAAAATACCTTGTTTAGATTTTAAGTGATATATCTCAAAATAAATCAGGTCACTTTCATAAGCAATGTGTGCTATGGTTTTGTAAAACGTACCTTCTTTGCACGCCCTTGAATTTCAGCACTGGCTGCTGAGGAGGCAAGGTGGTCCATGTGGCGCAAAACAGCCGAATACTGACCACTGTCAGTTGACAGACTCCCTTCTTTTGCTGCACGAAGGAACACACTCAGTGCCCGGTGTACATGGGGAATCCACCTCGTCCCTTTCACGCTCGAAGGAGAGCAGACCCTCACACCTAGCTCTTCTCCAATCAGGTTCAGCTCAAGCCTGGATTTAGGGCTCTGGTGGTAGGTCTTCCACACAAGATGGAGAAGGTCATAGACTTTGGCCACCATTGTCTCATTGCGCTGCAGGTTGAGAATGGCCAACTCCAACCTAGACATTGACAACAAACACAGACAAATCATATAGCAGTAACCTATTACTAATGGACAAATGCATACAATCAACAATGACATTCTGTAATATAGTTAGGGCACAATGTATGTAGATTCACCTGTGAGGCATGCAATGAATGGGAATTACATGCTGTCCGGCTGCCTGTTTGAGTAGAGCACTCACTCCCCTATGCACACCCATGTTGACTTTAGCACCATCTGCACCAAATGCGACACACTTGGCCTTCCAGTCGCATGTACCACGTCCAAGAGCATCAAATGCTGCATTGGTTCCAGCCAGGACACCTGAAGTAAAAAAAAAAACAGAGTTAAATTCCTTAAAGTAGCCTTTTTTTTAACAAGCAATTGTCCACATATTCATATTCTGTGTAAGTCATTTTGCATTAATTTCATTGATAATGTTACCCTATAGGCCTAACTATTGTTGTAGACATGACATTCACATTTCAGTCCCCTTGTTTTATATTATTATTTTTTCCCCTTTACCATTGGACTTTATGTAATACACCACCAATAAATACCTAAACTTAATATAAATATACACGTTTACATTATAAACACACACACGCACGCACACACCACCACCAATCATCATTGCATTTCAGAATAACTAGGAGAGCTAGGCCTATACGATTGGTGAAGAAGATAAATTGTGGGGCTGTGTGATTGATATAAAAACATAGCATTTCTTTGCCACTCACCTTGCGCATGAGCGTGTAAGAGAGCCTGTTGGCCGACGAGGCGGGTCACCGGTCTGCCATCCTCCACGAAGCGCACATACACAATCTCACACTCCGTGTTTGATATGTCCGTATCGCCATCTATCAGGACTGCGAGGCAACGGGCCGCTTGTAGCTGGGCAGCGAGAGTGTCTTTGATGCCTTCCGCTATTTGACCGACCATCTCAGCACATCTCACATCATTGTCATATGTGGGATTGATGTTTAATCCATTTTTATGGTGAAGGGCAATCATCGGTCCAAATTTAGTGAAGGCTATCTCTTCCTTTGCGATCACATACGCTATGTTAAATTTAACCTTCAGCTGCCGGAGCGCGTCCTGATTAGAGATAGCCACTTGTCTGCCAACGGCGGCTTCCACCGTGCCAGGTTTATTGGGCTGGGTGCGATTTATATATAAATCGCGACATCGAGAATGCCGAACGGACTCGCTGTGTTTTACCACAGCATCGCGTTTTAGATTAGGGTTCCCCGTTATAAACAGAGAGGAGCCTGCCATTGCCGATGGGGCTTCCTTACAAAATTTACAGAACATTTTCATGTTCTCGGCATCATAAAGTAGCCAACCGAAATCCTTCAACCAGTCGGGGTTGAATTTGTAGACTTTATCGACTACAGTAACTTTAACTTTCCACTCTAACCTTCTTCCTGGCGATTTCTTCCTCTTCCTCTCTTCTGTTTGTTTGTGTTTTCCCATCATTCTTTTTGAAAAACGCAGTTATGCTTTGCATATTTGTTTTAGCTTATTAGTTACCGTTGTGTTTGTGCAATATCACATACAGCGAGAGGCGCTCGAGCAGCAATATCACATACAGCGGGAGGCGCGCCGCGCTCGAGCCATCACATACAGCGAGAGGCGCTCGAGCAGCAATCTAAGCAAAAATAGATCTCCGCTGAGCAGACTGTTGCCAAGCAACATATAAACAAAACACCATGCACGAAGAATGCGGAGTGAATTAGTTTGGTGAAAAGTCAGAGTGACGTTGTACGCTCATATCAGCGCTCCTGCAGAGCACGAAATAAAAAAAATAAAGTGCCGGAGAAGTCACTCGCACGCGTGCTCCTGTTTTGTTTTTCTCGTTCGCACGCTGAAATATTCACTCGCAAATGCGAGTGAAATGGGCACACTGTAGAGCCCTGCAGTAGTTATACATTTTAGACCCAATATTGAATAAGCACAATTTCTACATTATGTAATAAGTTGTAGATTTAAGTTATTTTTTATCACAGTTCCTAACCTGTTCTCTTTATTCTGTTTGAAGGCTCCAGGGCTGTGATCTGTCAGAGAGATGCTGTGAAGCTCTGGCCTCAGTTCTCAGGTCCAACTCCTCTAGTATGAGAGAGCTGGACCTGAGTACCAATGATCTGCAGGATTCAGGAGTGAAGCTGCTCTCTGCTGGACTGGGGAGTCCACACTGTACACTGGAAACTCTAAGGTCAGTTTTACTCAATGGTCAAACAGTAACACCACAATTTCCACATCAGAGGACGGTTATGTAACTAAATCCAGCGATCTGATTGATTTAACTGTTGTATAATGAGCGTATACATAACTGCTATGACGCCCAATCATTTTGTGAAAGTTTGCATATCACTCCGCGCCTGGAAGTAGAAACAGTTACAAAGTAAAAAATATATTGAACGATGGAGAGGGTGTAAATGTTGTTACTCCGGGAGTGAGCAAGGCGATGGAGAGACTAACGAAAGCTTAGGCACACGGCGAGTGAACTGCTCCATCGGATAAATTGCCGGCGAACCGCTCTAGCCGAGCCTTCTCTCGGAGGGACGCTAAAGTGTGTTGCATAGCGACCGTCGTGCATTTTGAAGGCAGCCAGGAGGGACTACTTTTTTGTATTTTTTAAAAAAACGGCTACTTTGTCTTTCTTGGTTTCTTTTAAAATGTAGTGTGTCTATGACTTTCGTTTTGCCATAATAGTAACCGTTCCAAAAAGCAATAGATCACTTCAGTCAGTGGTATGTGCTCATTATACCACTGTGAAGGGGGTCGCCGGCCCTCCGCTGCGCGTCAGGGCCGGACAACGCCCCTTAACAGTGGTATAATGAGCACATACCACAGCCTGTCATGATCTATTGCTTAATTATATCTCAGTACCTGTGATGACTGCATCCATGTTTTTGTATCATTGGAGATGTAACACCTTTTGTTTAGGTGGATATTCTAATACATCCATATGCCTGCAACCTTTCAATTATAAATATAAAAATGAGCTCAAAATATAAATATATTACCCCCCCCACTGTCCCCCGTATACGTGACGGTGATAGTTTAGAGCAGGGTGAAGTACAGGGGGTCTTTGGAGGGTCTTACCCCTAGTTGGACGCCTCGACCCCCTGAAAGCCTCAACAGAAACATTTTACAGGGTCACTGGAAAGATATAAAAAAAATGATTTGAAACTTGCAATTGTCACACAAGTCGTGTGTTAAGACTTAATATATCCAGTAGGGGTGTGCACGGGTACACGTGTAACCGGTTAGTAAATCATAACCGTTTAGGAAAAATAAGGAAACGAAAAACCGTAAAAAAATAATAATATTCACAGCGTCATTGTTTCAATGAGAATCTCGACGGTCCATACTTTAAACATAAAGTTTACATATTTATAATTCGATATTCGTCTCAGCCTTTATACCAAAGATACTCTAGGGCTGGCATCTCCAATGGCGGACCGCCGTCCGGGTCCGGACCAAGTGACAGTCCTATCCGGCCCATGACCAAATTAAAAATAATAATAAAAAAGCATGATTATGTTAGTAAAATAATTTCTCACTGAAATACAAATTGAAAGGCAGAATAGTCTGTAGTACAGCATATAAACATCAAAAAGCAATGATCTTCACAGAGCGAAGATCATACACTCACCGAACTCCCCCCCTCCCTCCGTCTGTCACGGCATGTGCGTAATAGCGTCACTCAAAAAATAGCCAATCAAATTTTTTGTTTACCAGAAGGGCGATTTTGAATGAGAAAATGGCTTGCTCGAAAAATAAGGAAAGTTTACCCCGAAAACAGACATTTTAAAGATGAATGGACTGACCAATACTTGTTCATTCTCCCGAACGGCAGTACAAAACCTTTGTTGTGTCTTTTATGTGTTGAAACCGTGGCACTGATAAAAAGCGGGAATATTAAGCGGCATTACTAATCCAAACACAGATCCTTCAAGGAAAAGTATCACCAGAAGTCAGAAGTAAGAGCGTGGAAAATATCCGAGCTGAGAGCTCAGTATTAGAGGTCTACGCGTGTCTTCACAGACTCATTTACAGGCCAGCAATTTGCAAATGAATGCTCACTTAATGTTGCATGGGGCAACATAAAAAAACTTGCAGTGACATGACTGTTGTGAAGGAGTGCTTCAACGCCGCTGCCGAGACGTTACATGAAGGTAAATAAAGGGATGAATTGTGTGAAAAAGTAAAGCAAATCCCAATGTGAGCTGCAACGACAACCAGAAAATCTGAATTGTTATCAGATGATGCACTGTCAGAGCTTCATGCGGCTGTTCAGAGTGCCCCATCCTTAGCCATTGATGAGTCTTCAGATGTAACGGATAATGCCCAGCTTTTGGTTTATGTGCGATTGTTTCATCAAGACAAGAAAGAGATCTGTGAGGACCTGTTGGGTCTAACACCACTTGAGACACTGTTTTGCTTACTTGAAGTGAAGGCCTAATGCTCTTTTTGTGTTTATTTGAAATGTAGGTCTAGTGTACCTGTTTTGCTTGCTTGAAATGTAGGCCTAATGCACTTTGTGTTTATTTGAAGTGTAGGCCTAGTGTTCCTGTTCTGCTTACTTCACATGTAGGCCTTATGCACTCTTTATGTTTACTTGAATTGCAAGCCTAATGTACCTGTTTTGTTTACTTGAAATGTTAATATGCGTTACTTTGCCTTCCTAGTTTTCATGGTTAAAAGTAAGCTATTTGAAAATTGAAAATAAATAAATCTAAAATTATAAGGTAATATGCCGTGTTGATTGTATTTGACAAAAGAAGGCTATTAGGACGTGGTAGGTTCGGGCCTTTCTTGGAAGGAATTTTTAGTAACTGGACCTTGTTCAATTTTAATTGAAGATCCCTGCTCTAGTGTCTATAGCATGGTTTCTCAACGGGGGCGTTCGTACAACCTAGGGGGGCGCTGGGTAGGTGATTTTTTTAAACTGCCATGGTTTTCTAAATTTTTGGGTGAAAAAACATTGCATTTCAAGTACAAAATATATGGGCCTAATTAGGCCTCTGTGCGCGATCTGTTTTCGTGGTGCCCAAGTTGCCCGGGCCGCGGTGCCCGTGGTTCCCGGGCCATTCATTCATTCGTTCACGGGGCACGGCGGGAGTCGCGGGAGTGCCGTGGTCACGGTCGGGGTGCCCAAGGAAGACGGGAGACGTGGCCTCTCTCTCTCTCTCGCTCTCTCTCTCTCTCTCTCGCTCTCTCTCTCTCTCTCGCTCTCTCGCTCTCACGCTCTCTCGCTCCCTCGCTCTCTCTCGTCGCTCTGGAAGTTTAATTGGGTTTATTACAGTGATGGACAGTGCTGTTAGCCAATCAGAGGTGAGACATTTGCATGTCATGAAAATTTGTATATTTTTTTCACCAAATCCGACTCAGAGGGCATTCATTGCTATTAGTGACCAACGCAAAATCAATGAAAAACGCTGCAATAACAGCTTTAAGCAATATAACACGAGTGTGAGTGGGGTTGTTAGTTTATTAAAAAAAAATGATTGGGGGATGGACGCCAGAGGATCAGGGTAAGGTCAGGGGGGGCGTTTGCTCAAAAAAGGTTGAGAACCACTGGTCTATAGCATATAACCCGCGTTGTCTGATTACAGTTTAATTCATTTTTCCCAATTTACCAGCTCTCGTTTTGCAGAATAATCACCGCACCATTCGTTTCAATGGGAATAGCGACGGTCTGTACTTTCAGCATAAAGTGTACATATTTATAATTATAAATTCGTCCCAGCCTTTATGCCACCGATACTATAGGGCAGGCCTATTCAACTAGTGGCCCGTGGGCCAAATGCGGCCCCTCTTAATTTTTTTCTGGCCCGCAAGAGGTTGCATGCAAGAAAATAAATAAAATAAAGGACAAACATAGTTGCATGCAAATCAGGTTTCTGTGTGTAGCCGGTGCTACTAGCCAGTATCAGTACCCCACAATCACAATCATCAAATTTCCTTTTCGGCCCACTTGTTAAGGAAGTTGAATAGCCCTGCTATAGGGTCTATAGCATATAACCGCGTTTTCTGATTACAGTTTAATGTAACAGTAAGCTGACAACATCCTAATTAACACCACAACTGCAAATGAACCACACGGAGATAACCATGGCAACCGGTCAAACAAATGATCTTTTTGCGATCATTCTGCTCGCGCTTCCGCCGTGTTGATAAACAAATAATCCCCCTAAAGAGCGACTGCGGTCCACTTTAAAATAAAATTAAAGCTTCATTAATTAATAAAGAATTGGTTAACTGTGTACACGAAAAAGTAGGGGTCGTGTAAACGTCAACACTTTTTTGTAACCGTTCACATCCCTAATATCCAGTACTCATTATCTTAATTGCTAATTCTTTATCCACAAATATGGTCCCTTCAATGGACCAGGAAGTGCTTCATAAAAGGACCTTCTACGTCATCAAGGCAACACCACTTGTGTTTGGAGTATGACGTTCACTAAGTGGTTTGCAGACTGGAAAAACACCGGATTTTACAGGTGTGTGTGTGTGTGTGTGTGTGTGTGTGTGTGTGTGTGTGTGTGTGTGTGTGTGTGTGTGTGTGTGTGTGTGTGTGTGTTTGTGTGTGTGTAGCTTGTCTGGCTGCCTGGTCACACAGGAAGGCTGTGCTTCTCTGGCCTCAGCTCTGAGCTCCAACCCCTCTCATCTGAGAGAGCTGGACCTGAGCTACAATCACCCAGGAGACTCTGGAGCTGCGCTGCTCTCTGCTGGACTGGAGGATCCACGCTGGAGACTGGACACTCTCAGGTATGAGGACAGCTCACCGCTCAGGGACAATGTCTCCTACAAGGATTCATGCTGCTGCCAGATGAAGTGGTTTGAAGAGGCAGCTGTCACTCATGTTGTGTAGAACGTGATGAGACAACAGATGATGACGGTGAATGTTTCAACATGCTGCTCTCACTTTGTTTCCCCCCCAGTGTGGAGCACGGTGGAGTGTGGAGGCTGAAACCAGCTCTAAAGAAGTGTAAGTGTCTGTTTGATTCATCACATCAAACACTCACTATTTGTTTGATGCAGGAAGTGAGGTCATATCCTACTGGGAATGAAGATGATGGCTGACATGATGTATCTTATGTATATTAATACTGTCGACCATCACAATTAAACCTGCTTGTATAAAACCCAGCAGGTATTACATTGTTACATTGAGGGGGGGTGACGGGGCTGAAGAAGAAGAGAGAGCGATCACAAAAAGAAAGAGAATAAAAAGGAAAAGAGCAGCTTGGATCCAAGGAGAGATGTTTGTAGTTGATATATTCATAATATTGTTGTTAATGTTTTCATAACGTTATTTTTGAGGGGTGTGTATCTATGAATGTGTACATATGTATATATATACAGTAGTAGTGATGATGATGATGATGATGAGGATGAAGAATGGTTCAGCAGCTCATCATGTCTGGTTCTCCCTCAGATGCCTGTGACCTCACACTGGACCCAACACGGCCTACAGACTCCTCTCACTGTCTGAGGACAACAGGAAGGTGACGCGGGTTGGACAGGACCAATCGTATCCGGATCACCCAGAGAGATTTGACTCCTGGTCCCAGGTGTTGGGTAGAGAGGCTCTGACTGGCCGCTGTTACTGGGAGGTAGAGTGGGGAGGATGGGTCTATATAGGAGTGACATACAGAGGAATCACAAGGAGAGGAGCGGGTGATGACAGCGAGCTTGGAGGGAACAACAAGTCCTGGAGTCTCCATTGTTATGATGGTCGTTACTCTGCCTGGTACAACGATACACAGACAGACCTCCCTCTCCCCCCCGCTGGCTCCACCAGAGTAGGAGTGTATCTGGACCGGCCTGCTGGCTCTCTGTCCTTCTACAGAGTGTCCCCAGGTGGAGGAGGGTCTTCAGACACACTGACACACCTCCACACCTTCTGCTCCTCCTTCACCCAGGAGGACCTCCTCCCGGGGGTCTGGGTAGGGGGGTGGCGGACCCCAGGGGGGTCCCTAGTGGGGTCCTCAGTGTCTCTGTGTCGGTTGTAGTCGGTTTGTCCCCCGCGCCGATTTTCTTTTAAAAACACACACACTCACATACACACACAGACATACACAAAAAACACACACAAAAACACACTTACACAAAAACACACACATACACATTGAGAGGACTGATAACTCAGTGTCTCTGCGGTTTAATGCCTTAATTCTGAAAACTGTCTTTGTCTTTGTTTATGGCATTTATTTTCTCAGAAATGGAAGCGTTGTACACTGAAGTGAATCATTACCTGAAGCTAAACAGATACCACAGCCTAACCGCCTTCAACCCAGAAGGCAGGAAGGGCTATATAAGGAAGGTCTCAAAGACCTACCCTCTGGGGTAAGTCACAGAGTGTCAAACGCATTTGAGACAGTTTATATGTAATGCTCTGTATTAGCACTATTCCTTTGCTTTTTTACCTTCCAAGTACTGCCCAAAATATTTGCTTGTATTTGACCTATATTTGTAGCTATTCACTTTTAGGCCTGAATAACATTAAAAGCTGTTTAATAATTGATTACATGCTGAGTATTGATTATAACCCTACACTTTCCATTGAACAATTACCCATAACCATAAATTGACAAATTTTACAATGTAATCAAATGCTCACACACTAGCTGCTTTCAGACACACGTTTAAGTCGATTTCACTAGATTTCCTGAAGCTACTTGTTGTCATAATGTTACCTACACACACATTCATAATTGAAGTAGGGCAGATGAGGAGCTGTATTATCGGCACCAAAACCATACGAGGTTGGTTGTGTGCACCAACGAGCGGTCTCTTGATGTCCTTGTGGAGTGCCACGACAACCTGGGCACTGGAGGTCATCCAGGGAGGCGCAGGACATTGGATGAGATCATGGCATCCTACCACAGGGCAACCTTGCGAGAGGATGTGAACAAATGGGTGAGTTTTGGGACTTTTTGAAAGGTGAGTTATGAAACTGAATTGAGATGGATTTATTTAAAATATTTTTATGACAGTCTTTTAATCCTTATATTGCAACAAATATACAGAGTAATTGTTTTTTTGCTTTGTCATGCTCATGAGTAGACCTTGATGGAACTTTACTTGACTGCTTTAAAGTTTGATGAATGTCCCCGCTGTCAGCGTCATGAGGTGATGAAGACTGTGGCACCTGTCCTTCATCCCATTGATGTTGGCAAGGCATGGAGTGTCCTTGGGGTTGACGTAATTGGTCCCCTTCCCACTGCCGTAAAGGGAAAGGGTAGCTTTTATGCATGGCTGTTGTATGTGTAACCACATTTAAAGATAGTCAATGCAAAAGATTTGGTCTAAAGGAAAACTAGTGACAGGGATGGAATGTCCATTAACGATTATTACTACATTTATAAAATGCATTTTATGTTGCAGATTTATTCTGACAGCAACAGACCTTTTTACTAAGTGGGTTGTGGCAAAACCCCTGTGCACCAAAACAGCCGTTGAGGTGTCACGAAATGTTTTAAATATTCTCCTCGACTTCAGTCTGGTCGACAGGATTATTACAGACCAACGGCGGGAATTTGTGAATGAGGTACAGTTATGTTTGTAAAACAGTGTATGTGTGACATAGAATATTTCTCATTGAATCTAATCGTTCAAGTTAATTTACATAAACTAATGCATTGCAGCTCAACCATGGGGCACCTATCACCCCCAGGCGAATGGACAAGCAGAGAGGACAAACAAGACAATAGAGTCAGCCCTGGCCAAGTACTGTGGGGAAGAGCAGGATGACTGGGATATTTATCTGAGGGGAACTGTTGAGTATCAACACCTCAAAACAGGTAATATTAGGTAACGACTACAAATGGAAACAATGTTCAACAACGACAGATTTTCAATAAAATACTGCATTCCCTTTTAATTAAGAGATTGTGGTAGAAATTAACCTTACATTCTATGTTAAACTATGATTATTATTAGGCCTACATATCATATATATACTTTAATGGTGGAGAAGAGCTGATCACCTCTAACCTAGATGTTGTGTCCCGTGTGACACCAGTGAGTGGGTCCAGGATATTCTCACCTGATGGGCCATGTGATACATCAGCCAGAGAGTCCAGTCTACTCCCATATTGATGTACTCTCTGAAGACAATGCTTACATTCACACATGTGCATCATCTCTGTTTGTATAAGGATAATATATGTTCTAAGGTCACATTGGGATTCAGAAGACATAGGAGTATGCTGACATCCACACAGTATGACCCTGATGGGAAATTCTATATTTGATGAAAGTCCAACTTTGTATTGTGTAAGAATTGGGGATATAAGGAGCTGTCCGGGATTCATTCGGTAGTGTGTATTCGAGGATACCACTCGGGTTTGTTGTCTCTCGTTTGCGGCTGGCAATAAACTCTCCATCTATACTTGACCTGGACTCCCCGATTCCTCTTGCTTTTTAGCTAGTTGAAGTGAATTAGATAAGTTATTAGAAATCCCACAACATTTGGCGTCACGACCAGAACTGAAGAACAGAGACAGCCCGGCTGCTGGACCGACGGACGGGGCACGAGCGGATCACACAACCCTAGAGCTCGTCAAATTACTGGTAAGTTGACTTACCACAAATTAATACGGTTGTTTGGTCTGTTCTTGTCCCGTCTGAAGGCTCTGCTGCAGGTAAAGCGTCTCTTCAGTCCAACGAATCAAAGTAATCATTTGAAGAGAGATTGGGGAGCTCCAGCGAGAGATAGAGTTTGCGCGCGCACAGCCATAGACGCTCTGTTGTTATGGTTAACTAACAGGCGGTTTGTGGTTCTAAATTGATACAAAATTGTTAGAATTCTACTCTAAAGTCCTGTGGCTGTGTTCTAGGGGAACGAGTTGAGTGAGTTCCAGTCTTTTATTTTGCATTTTATTGGCGAGTTGAGTGAGTTCCAGTCAATACCTTCCCATCTGGAGTTATTATTTTATTTTTCATTTAAAAGACGAGTTGAGTGAGTTCCAGTCTTTATTTTGCATTTTATTGACGAGTTGAGTGAGTTCCAGTCAATACCTTCCCATCTGGAGTTATTATTTTATTTTTCATTTAAAAGACGAGTTGAGTGAGTTCCAGTCTTTTATTTTGCATTTATTGACGAGTGAGTGAGTCCCAGTCTTTTTTCATTAAAAGACGAGTGAGTGAGTTCCAGTCTTTTTTCATTAAAAGACGAGTGAGTGAGTTCCAGTCAGTATCTTGTGCAAACAAATTCGGCCGTTTTTTCGATACACTATTGAACGTGGTATAAACAGTTTCCTTCTGTATTTAAGTTGTGTTGGATTAAGTTGCCTCGGAGGCTTTTTACAATCCGTTTTGTTTTTAGTTTATCTCTGACTGTCATTAAGACAGTCAGAAAAATAAATAACTTGTCTGGAACAAGTGGGCGAAACTTTATCTAGAGGTGTGTTCTCTTAGCCTGTGGTCAGAAAGGGTGGGGGCCTAGGAGCAGAGTACATCTAAAAACAGCTGGGACGCAGATCCCGCGAGAGAGAGAGAGAGAGAGAGAGAGAGAGAGAGAGAGAGAGAGAGAGAGAGAGAGAGAGAGAGAGAGAAGCACGGGGGAAGTGCACATTTGTAGTTTTAAAAATAATAAAACAATTAAACTAACTAGTAGAGTAAACTCGGATAAATTATATTAATAAATAGTAATTTAAAATGGCACCAACAGCGGTAGAGATTTTGAGCGAAAGTAATCCCATTGCTCAGAAAAGAGATAACAAGCACCTCTGAGAAATGGGAGAAAAGAACAGCTAAATTAGGCACTATATGGCCCATGGGAGGGACCTTCGATCCAATAGTGTGTAGAGACATGGAGGTAGTGATAAGGAATCACAAAACTAACAGGAGTGGAAAAAAGGCCTTATAGAAGAAGGCCAGGGAAGAGTTAATTCTAGCTCTGTTCGAAGAGGAAGGAGATAGGTGGCGTTCATTACATCGAGTAGCCAGGCAGATAATAAACAATGACGAAAAGGCTCAACCATTGCCTCTAAAGGCTGAGCCACCACCATACAAGCCGTCAAAAATGTATCCATTGTTAAAAGGCATGGTCGCGATTAAAGGGGAGGTTACACTCGATGAGGAAGATAAGCAATGTAACACACAGGGAAGGAAGGGCGCACCCATACACATGGACTGTTATGAGGGGATTAGAAAGGCAAGAGGAGGGTGTGATGATGCTGAAACTAGATCTAGTGAAAGTGAGGGCGAAGATGAGGATAGTGATGATGGGCATGTGGAAGAAGAGGTTTTGGTGAAGCCCATGAATAGGAAAGCTAGGAGGAAATTAAAAAGTCAGAACAAGAAACAAGAAGAGAGTTCCCCTGTGTGGGTCAAGCATTGGGGGAGTCTTGCTGTGGTACAGCATTGCAGGGCCCCCTGGCACTCGAAACACAGGGGAAACTAAGGAGATCACATAGAGAGAAAAAGGCACCCGACACTCTCCCAGGAAATTTTCCCATTCTAATCAAAGGTCAACAGGCCTGTTATCAACCATGGGGGTCACAGGACTTGGAGGGGGTCTTATCTAGACTCCCTAACATATATAACGGGGGATCACAATGGATTAGAACATTTGAGGAACTTACAGTGGGGAGACTAATCGCAGTGGGGGACCTGAAAGCTCTGTTGGCAAGAGTATTGGGGTTAGCCAAAATGGAGTCTGTACTGAGGAATGGAGGGTTGGATATAATGGACGAGATGGATGATGGGACTACACTTGATCGCTACAGAGTGGCGATGTGGACCGCACTCAGAAGGGAGTTCCCGACCCACATTGATCATAAAAAAATGAGAGGCCTCCCTATCAACGACACGGAGAATCCTGCAGCATATCTGCAGGCCCAAGTGGACAGATGGCGCTTGGAGACGGATGTGGATCCTGAAACCCATCCTGTGTTTTCGGTCTTGTTCAGAAACTCTGTGATGGAGACATTACCCAGCTCAATCAGGGCTAAGCTGGATGATGTGGTTGGACTGATCACAGATAAATCTCACAGAGATTTCAGTAGTCATCTGGTTCATGCAGTGGACAAATATCGCCAAAATGAACAAAAAATACAGGAACAAAGCAAAGAGGTGCTGAGGAAGCTATCTCAGTTTCAGTTAGAAGAACTCACAAAGAAGAAAAAACAGGCGGTTGTTTCAGAACCGGTTGAAACAATACTGCAGGCCGTCCAGCAGGGATCATCACTAACCCAACCTCCTCAACAGGCATTCTCTCCCCCAGTACAACAGCCTCAGAGCCAATGGTCACCCACTCCACCTGTCATTCAGATACACACACATAATTCTGGCAACCCAACAAATGGGAATAGGCAGAATCAGAGTAAAGGGTCCCAAGGTCAATTTAAATATAATCAACAACAAGGATTCAAAGGACAACGCAGAGGTCCTTTAATATGTTATGGGTGCAACCAGGAAGGACATATTAAGAAAAATTGTTCAATTAACCCTTTCCCACCCCAGCAAGGACAGGGCAACAGCTATCAGGGAAGGCAAGAACAAGGAGGTAGCTCCCAGCCAGGTCCTTTTATGGGACAAGGATACTAGGGGTGCCCAGAGAATCCACAAGGGGAGGGTCAGCTTGTAGCAATCACAAAACAAGCTGATGAGGAATCAATACTACAGGTTCTTGTTAATGATAGAGGCACGCCAATGGTGGCCGACACTGGAGCCACTTACACTTGTGTAGGTTCAAAGTATGCCTCTCACCTCCCCATGGCAGGGAAATTCGCCAAAACTGTAGGATTCTCGGGACACACATAGTCAATACCTATTTCAACTCCAAGGGTGACAATCTGAGAAATTCTTATTTTCAGAGTGAGTGAGTGAGTGAGAGAATGGATTTGCATTGTGCTGAATAGATTACATTTGTGATTGGATGTACACTGTACTACTTGGTCCTTCGATATAACCTGTGGCCCCTTAATGGCCCCTGTTTTAGGAAAATCAGAGAACCACCACTGGGATCGGTGACTCTGTGGTTCTGTGTGTCGCGACAACCTTTGAGACTCTCCATAACGTCATGGTACCATGTGATTTGAATCAATAGATCTTGGTACACAGAGCAATTGGTGAAACACTGTGTTGGTTCAGAGGGTTACAGCATGTTGGGTAAGGGAGAGGATTGAGAGGATTCTGGATGTGATGAGTTTAATGTAAAGGACACAGAGAGAGAGGGTAGGGCAATCAATGGAGAGCCCAGTATAGAAGTATTAGAGCTACATGGTAATCACAGGTTTTAAGGGTAATTAGCTAGACTCCATAAAATGAACAATTAGCGTTCAATGTTGTCAATAACATGCACACCGCTCGTCCACAGGAGTCCAGGGGGCTACCAGCGCTGGGGATTCTTATTAGAAGAATTCAGGGTAAACACAGTTGCACTCCTCAAAAGAGGAGCTCAGCTTACCCAAACCTTGGACTCCGCAGTGGATAGGTGGATGTTGTTTTGGTGTTTGGACCTGACGAGGTCTAGGTGCCAAGATAACAACACAAATAAAATATTTCCTAAGGAATTACGATAATAACGGACATTTATTAAAAGTGGTCGTACAATCTAGAAATAATAACCAAATACTTAAAAATTAGACTAAATGAGTACGTTAAAATATTATTCAAGTTTATGAATTCATGTTATCCACAATGACAAATGTCATTTAAAATTAAATAAGTAAAATACAATAAAAAAGGGTGTGTGTTTGAGCCTGCTCTCGTGTGTGTGTTAGGGCCACAGAGGCAGGGGAGAATGCTCTCCTACTTAGTGTGATGGAATACACGAAGGGGTACCAAAAGCTTACTTCAGACAAAACATGCAAACAATAGGTAGAATATAATAAGATTAGATCGCCCAATTTAAATAGTGAGTATAGGACAATCGGGTGGAATAATAAAGGGAATTATGATTATGAGTAACGGTTAACACAGAAGTGAATCGCCTAATATTGAAAATGCAAGTTTTAATATTGTGATTTTTTGTTTTATTTTCACATCTCCTTAGTTAAGGACAATAGGTGGATTAACGCTACATCTGCTGGGAAGGGATCCTACATGCTAGGTCTCAATTTACATTCAGAAGTGGTGGGTTTACCTTTCAAATGCCATGACTGCTGCTGCAACACTTTTATAGAATATTAATATTTGATAATATGATACTTTTAACTGATAAATTACCTTTAGATTCACCCCATCATATATACCCCGCACACATGGGGTCAAATTTTAGTTGTTGTTGTAGCTGCTCTGGTGTGTCCATTACAGCCTTGGCTGCAATGGGCAATTGTGATTGAAGACTCTGTCTCCATCCCTCCACTTTGTGGTCAAAACCACCTTATGGGTGGGGATTGATTGTATCCCAGGCACGGCATCCTGCACTAAGCCAGTATGGAAGGCTGGTTAGCCAACGACGGGTAAGATCCCGCCTTGAAGACCGGGACAACCTAAAACAGGCACAGTCACGATTACTTGGCAGTCACTGTGAGCACTGGCTCACTTGATGATGAAGTGACAAACTGCAACCATCATAGGAAGAGCCGGAGGGTGAATGGTGGAGGGGGAACAGGAGTCGGATATGGCAGCCCCAGCAGCAGAGGTGGTGGTATTGGGACCGGGCATGTTGCGTTTTATTTGGACAGGTTGAGGCATGAAGGCCTGCTGACGCATGAAATCTTTTCGTTTTAGTGCATGACTTGGTAACGGCGTGGTTTCAGGGCGGCTGATGGTAAAACCCACAAATATCAACCTTTGGTTTTGGATATACTGGCTTCGGTTTCCCTTCCCAATAGCTTGGTGTTAGTTTACGGATGGTTGAGGTTAGGAGTTCCAACGTTGGTTCCACAACGGCGTCGTTAGGGTTTGCTTATCATTTAAGTGCGCATGGTTTTGACCATTGCGCAAGGGGGGAGGTGTTGAGGAGTGTTGAGGAGAATTAGAAAACAAGGTTTTTTCTTCACCATAATTGCAAAAAATGATTGATAACCAACTAAATGAGTATAAATTATGTGCAAATAACAATGTAAGAAAAAGAATCACTTGCTACATTGGGACACATTCCCACACCTGAAGGACCATTTTGACATTTGGTCATGAACTATGTTGACATGTTGTGCAATGTTAGTTATCCTTGATAGGTTTCAGCAGATGGGTAGAAGCAGTCCCATCAAAAGACCAAAGTGCAGCTACAGTAATCAAGTTTCTGACTGGAAAAGTCATGCCAAGGTTTGAATTCAATCAGAGATAAGCTCAGACAATGGGCCAGCGTATATTCAGCAAACACTGTTCCAAGCACTAAATAGAACTGGTTAGATGCAATTATTATCTTTATAACTACACATAACACACACAACCACACACACACACACACACACACACACACACACACACACACACACACACACACACACACACACACACACACACATAAAACATTAAATAAGGAATGCCAATGAGGTATTATCAAAATACAAACATATTTAAAACACATACAAATTTCGGGTCCAATGTTTCCAGAAGCAAGGTGAGTACCTTGTATCTCTCTGAGAGATATCAATTAGACATCAATTAATATCTATAGCAATACTGAGTTATCACTTACGAGCTAATAGAATGACACAGCTAACTTTGCACGTAATACTTACGGTTAGATTCATGCTTTCACTTACATTTCAAGGGCCCCATAAGGGACTTCCATTAGAACAATTAAAAATAGAATCAAAGGAAATATGTTTTTGAACAACTAACTGCTGTACATGAGTTTGTATTTCTACAATAGAAACGCAAAGTTCCGGAGCCAGATGCAGGCACACGCCGAGCCTACAAAACTACGTCCGCCAAGCAAGGAGTAACAGTCACATGATGCAATAGTGGCAGGGGTTTGAATGAATTCTGTTTTTGTGTTCAACCATTCACAAAAATATTGATTGTATAATTTAAATAAAATCAGCAATGTTTTGTCAAATTTACCATGGATACAGCAGAAGGACTATCAGAACAATTAGATGCCATCTCCTGAATGATCTATCAAATTAAGCTAGTCTTGGTTATGCATTGGCAGAACCAAGAGGGGGTGTGTGGGATTGATAGGGGCGACTTGTTGTGCTTTTATTTTTTTTTAACAACAGAGTTCCGGCGCTGGAAGGATTATAGTGCCTCAGATTAGAGTTGGCAGAGAACTCCGGAATCATTAACCCCTTCTCAGGACGGATGGAGAGCCTGTGAGCAGTGAGTGCTAAAGGAGCACCAGGTGTCATCCAAGAGTACATGGAGATCCAGTTGAACCTGGAGGCACAAAAGAGGATCCAAAGGGGGCCCGACCCGGTCCTACTGGACGGTTGGGAAAATATGCCCTTGCCAAGGAGGGACGAACATTGGACTGTGATATATCAAACACCAGGTGGAGGCTCACGTGATGTGCTAGTAACCTCTCAATGTGAGCCGGCCTCGTGATCTACAAGGCTTGATTTCAGCCGACAGGAGCAAACATCTATGACTCTGTCCAAAAACCCCCCACCTGTATCCTGCGCACCAATACATGAAGATCACCTGAGCCATTCAGTCCCGTGCAAACCTACAGGCAAATTCAAGATTTCAAATGCTGAAATGTCCATGTTTGGGTACATTATCACGATGCATATTTTTAAAAATTATTAATCTTTAGTTCATTATTATGTCACATATTTTGGAGAATGGTGATTTTCAATGCATGCTGAAAACATATTGTTATGATTTTTATGAGGGTATTTTAGGTACACATTTGATTTGGTTGTATTCTAAATGTGGAAACATTGTGGTGTTATGTTTAGAAAGGTTTTTTGATCTTTTTATGAATACTTTGGGGGAGTCAAAAGTATTGGACATAATACACCACATTTGGCAATCTTTTTCATCACCGGGTTGCGATCCCTGGCTGCAGGTTGAGACTCCTGCTTTAGATTAGTGTTTTTTCTAGGTAGCCAGATGTGGTGCTATTCTGATCCAATTGCCAGCACATGATCTCATAGACTAATTGATAGATAAAGGGGACATGGGGAAATTTAAGTAATAGAGATGTTATTATTGTTTTCTTTTATTTGAGGCTTGGGCAAGCCTCAAAGGGGGGATATGTGGTAGAAATTAACCCTTACATTCTATGTTAAACTATGATTATTATTAGGCCTACATATCATATATATACTTTAATGGTGGAGAAGAGCTGATCACCTCTAACCTAGATGTTGTGTCCCGTGTGACACCAGTGAGTGGGTCCAGGATATTCTCACCTGATGGGCCATGTGATACATCAGCCAGAGAGTCCAGTCTACTCCCATATTGATGTACTCTCTGAAGACAATGCTTACATTCACACATGTGCATCATCTCTGTTTGTATAAGGATAATATATGTTCTAAGGTCACATTGGGATTCAGAAGACATAGGAGTATGCTGACATCCACACAGTATGACCCTGATGGGAAATTCTATATTTGATGAAAGTCCAACTTTGTATTGTGTAAGAATTGGGGATATAAGGAGCTGTCCGGGATTCATTCGGTAGTGTGTATTCGAGGATACCACTCGGGTTTGTTGTCTCTCGTTTGCGGGTGGCAATAAACTCTCCATCTATACTTGACCTGGACTCCCCGATTCCTCTTGCTTTTTAGCTAGTTGAAGTGAATTAGATAAGTTATTAGAAATCCCACAACAAGATCAACCATGTTCACACCGTATTGTGCCCTTTTTGGGAGGCACCCTACCCACCCTTGCTCCCCTGGGGTGATTAATTTAGAGAAGGATGGGGACTCTCTTACGTCTGTCTGGGACTCAAGCGACGAGAAGCTTGAGGCACAAACTGCAGAAGTCGCAGATCTGCATTAAAGGTGATGGTAAAATGGCAATATATATATATATATAAATATATATATATATATCAATTACTCCTGAAATTAAGTTTTAAGAGACAATTGCATTAAAATCATTTCATATTTTTTTCAGGTATACGAGAACATAAAAGTGGCCCAAAAAAGGCAGAAGAAAGCCTTTGAACAGGCGAAGGGGAAGAAAATGAAGTCTTTCTTATTCAAAGATGGGGATGAGGTCATGAAGGCCAACATGAGGAAGCAAGGGCGAAAAGGGGGCAAACTAGAAGGCAACTGGTCTGGGCCTTATGTAATTTCCTCCTTGTCGTCCAAGGGTGGGGAAAGCTATGGAGCAGGTCATCCACCGGGACCAGACCTACTGTGTGCCCGGCAGGTCCATGGTGGACAATGTCCACCTCATTCGTGATGTTTTGGATGTCTCCAGCTCATTGGGTTTTAACACTGGTTTGATTTCTCTGGACCATGAAAAGGCTTTTGACCGCGTTGAACATAACTTTCTGTGGGAAGTTATGGAGAGTTTTGGGTTCAGCGCTGGTTTTATAGCTAAGATCAAGGTGTTGTACAGTGAGGTTGAGAGTGTGCTAAAAGTCAATGGTAGTCTGTGTGCTCCTTTTAGAGTGTGTAGAGGCGTCAGGCAGGGCTGTGCTCTGCCTGGGATGCTCTACTCGCTCTCCCTGGAACCCCTCCTCAACAAAATACGTCTTAATATCGAAGGTCTAATTTTACCTGGTTTTAGTGGAAGCATTGTTTTATCGGCCTATGCTGACGATCTCATTGTTTTTATTAAGAATCAGCGTGAGATAAACAAGTTAGAAAATATTATTAATGATTTTACTATTTTATCAGCAGCAAGGGTGAACTGGAAAAAGAGTGAAGCCCTTGCTGTTGGTGAATGGTCTGACGGTCTCCTGGTTCTCCCCCAGACCCTTGCCTAGAGAAGGGACGGGTTAAAGTATCTCGGAGTGTTTCTCGGGAATGAGGCGGTGGTGAAGAGAAACTGGGAGACTGTCATTGAAAGAGCAGAGGAAAAAATGAGAAGATGGAAATGGCTGCTCCCTCAAATGTCGTACAGAGGTAGAGTTTTAGTTTTAAATAATCTTGTTGGATCCCTCTTGTGGCATCGTCTGTCGTGTGTGGACCCCCCCTCTGGCCTACTAGCGGAAATCCAGAAAAAAATTGTTGATTTCTTTTCGGGGAGTCTGCACTGGGTGCCACAGGGGGTGCTATACTTGTCGAGAGAGGAGGGGGGACAGGGCCTCATCCACCTGGCCAGCAGAACGGCCACTTTCAGACTGCAGTTCAAAAAAAGGTTTCTGACAGGGCCGTCCGACCTGGTGTGGAGGAACGTGACCAGCTGTATCCTCAGAGATGTGAGTAAATTGGGGCTGGATACTGCTCTGTTTTTAACTGATTCAAAATTTTTAAAGTTGAATGGGCTTCCTCCTTTTTATCAGGGCGTTTTTAAGTCTTGGGCCCTTTTTAATCACAAAACATGTGAACATTTTAACTCTCTGCACTGGTTACTAAAGGAGCCTTTGATCCATTGGAGCAGGCTGGACGTCTGTAGCGTGACGCCCGGGCTGCTGACATCACTGTATAGGTCAAAGACTGTGAGCCTGCAGCGGCTGGTGGAGGCTGCAGGGCCGGAGCTGACGGGGGCCGGGGCCCTGGGCTCGCTCCTGGGCATTCGATCGGTCAGGGTGGTTCAGAAGCTGCTGGAGCTCTGGAGGCAGAAGCTCTGTGGGACGGAGAGGAGCCTCCTCATGAAGTACTCCCGAGGAGAGGAAATACCAGACCCCACGGACCCTTTCCCAGACATCATCCTGAGCCCAGCGTTAGGTGAAGAGACCGGCCCCCTGTTAGCTGTCAGCAGCCCGGGCAAGCTCAGCCTGCACCGGGCCGACAAGGCTACATTAGACTGGAGCGACTCTACAATAAGACTCAACTCACTGTACACCGCCAAATGTATTCGGACAACCTCCATCACGACAAGAATGCCCTCACCACTGCCAAAACCTTATACTACTCCAACCTCATCAACACTGGTACAGGCAACAGCAGAGTCCTCTTCTCAACAGTCAGCCACTTACTTCAGCCTCCTAAATCTCTCCCTCCAGACATTTCCACCACCCAATGCACTGCGTTCCTTGACTTCTTCAGCTCTAAAATCAACACCATTCACCAACAACTGGCCTCATCTCGCACCCCCTCTGATGACCCACCCTGGATGATCACCTCTTGCCAACCTCTCATCAGCTCCCTCTCTGACTTCACCCTAGTAACAGAACAGACTGTTTCAGAACTCATCCGCAAAGCCAAAACCACCACCTGTCAGCTCGATCCTCTTCCCACCTCCCTTGTCAAAGCATGTCTTCCGTCCA
The DNA here is from genome assembly GCF_902167405.1 of Gadus morhua. NCBI lineage: Eukaryota > Metazoa > Chordata > Actinopteri > Gadiformes > Gadidae > Gadus > Gadus morhua. The sequence continues at coordinate 27,291,664 of NC_044060.1, read as the reverse complement.
TCTCCCCCATGATCACCAACATAATTAACTCCTCCCTCACTACTGGTACTGTACCCCCCACTCTCAAGCTGGCTGCCATCACTCCCATCCTAAAAAAACCTGGTGCTGACCCATCTGACCTTAACCATTACCGGCCCATCTCCAATCTCCCTTTCATCTCCAAAACACTTGAAAGGGTGGTTGCCGCACAACTACAGTCCCACCTCGACACTAACAATCTCCACGAACCGTTCCAATCTGGCTTCCGTCCAAAACACAGCACTGAAACAGCCCTAGTCAAAATCACCAACGACCTCCTCCTTGCAGCCGACTCTGGATTACTCACCATTCTCATCCTCCTTGATCTCAGCGCAGCATTCGACACCATCTCCCACCCTCTGCTCCTGGACCGCCTAGCTGGTATTGGGATCACTGGTGCTGCACTCTCCTGGTTTATATCCTACCTCACCGGCCGTCAACAATTTGTTGACAACTAAGCAACCACAAGTCTGGGTGTTCAGGTGTCTCACTGGGCGTCCCCCAGGGGTCAGTCTTGGGTCCACTCCTCTTCACCACTTACCTCCTCCCGCTGGGCACACTCCTCCGTCACCATGGGGTCCATTTTCATTGCTACGCTGACGACACACAGGTCTACATCTCCACCAAACCCACCGCTGCCATCCCCCCCACCTCCCTCATCACGTGCCTGGAAGAGATCCGGAGCTGGTTGAGCAGGAACTTCCTGAAACTCAATGGAAACAAGACCGAGGCCCTGCTCATCGAACCCAAATCCACCCTCACTAAATCACAACACACCCCAGCTCCACTCATAATTATCGATGGATTCCCAGTACCCTTCTCCTCCAAAGTGAAGAGCCTCGGCATCATCCTGGACAGCACCCTCTCATTCACACCCCATATTCACAACATCACCTGGACTGCATTCTTCCACCTCCGCAACATCGCCAGACTCCGCCCATCACTGACCCAATCCAGCGCTGAAATCCTAGTTCACTCATTTGTCACATCACGCATAGACTACTGCAACGCCCTCCTCACCGGACTCCCCACCAAACTCATCAACAGACTGCAGATCATTCAGAACTCAGCCGCCCGGATCATCACCCGCACCAAATCATCTGACCACATCACCCCTGTCCTCATTCAATTTCACTGGCTCCCAGTACACTACCGCATCCAATACAAAACCCTACTCCTCACCTACAAAGCTCTCCACAACCTAGCCCCCAGTTATCTCTGCAACCTCCTCCAAGAATACACTCCCTCCCGCTCCCTCCGCTCAACCTCTGCTGGACTACTATGTATCCCCACATCACGACTCACTTCAATGGGTGCCCGGTCATTCAGCTGTTCAGCACCCAGGCTCTGGAACTCCCTCCCCCCACACATAAAACAGTCAGACACCATTACAACCTTCAAGTCACGACTCAAAACTCACCTGTTCAAACTCGCACATAACGTCTAACTGATCACTGTTTTGATTGTTTTGTTTTTTTTGGTTTGTTTTTTCGTTTTTGTTTTATTTATTTCTTATTGCTTATGTTTATTTATTTATTTATTTATTAAATTTTTCCACAATGTCTTGTTTTTTTAAAAAATGTATGATGACTATATGCTCTGTAAGGTGACCTTGGGTGTCTTGAAAGGCGCCTCTAAATTAAATGTATTATTATTATTATTATTATTATACGAGAACATTGTGAAAGCAATACGCAAGAAAGGACTGAGCGGCAGACCCCCCACAGTATGGAGCAACAGGCCAGGGTGGGGGGGGGACCTGCCCCCAGTGGAGGGTTTTATATAACCCTCCCCTCAAAAAACGGACAGCTGACCTCCAGTGGAGGGTACTACATGGTGCCATCGCCTCAAATACTTTTATCTCGGTTTTAAATCCTGCTGTTTCAAACACATGTCCGTTCTGTGGCCTACGGGAGACAGTTTTCCATATTTTTACTGAGTGCCCAAGACTCACTGTTTTTTTCTCTCTTTTAACTTTGGTTTTTAGTCTGTTGAATATGCTTTTTTCTGAAAAAGTTCTTATCTTTGGTGCTGGATACAAAAAAGTAATATTTTAAGTGGCAGCTGGTAAATTATCTCTTAGGAGAAGCGAAAATGGCCGTGTACATCAGCCGGAGAAATAAGGTGGAGGACAGAGCAGGGCATGAGGCCCCTCCTGTGTTCCTCTGTAACGTCAGAGCCAGAGTCTGGCTGGAGTATACGTTTTATAAGGCGATTGGGGATGTAGATGCTTTTAAACAGCGCTGATGTTACAATAATATTATTTGCCTTGTTGAAAATGATGATTTGCACTTTGCACAGAATTTTGTTGGATAAACCTCAAAAAAAGCGTAAAGACTGAACAAATGGCACTTTTCCTGATGTATTGTACTCTCGGTTGATTGTAAATAAAGTGTTTTTGAAAAATCTAAAAAAATCTCTCTCTCTCTCTCTCTCTCTCTCTCTCTCTCTCTCTCTCTCTCTCTCTCTCTCTCTCACACAGACACACACACACAATAACACGCGCGTACACACACACAGTCTTAGCATGTCAAGATGTAACCAGAACCATCGTCATGGCCCCCCCAGCGTCTAACATAGTGCTGTTTGACTCAACATGGCCGCTCTGACGGCTGCAGACTCAAACGCTTCACTCTGTTTCTACTGGTTTAAGCCTGCGCCCCTGTAAGACGGTTAACTATTTAACACATTAGCAATTTTTAATTTTTTTTATTGAACACCCACTCAAACTAACGCTTTAATTTCGATTAATTAATCACAGAAAAAAACAAAAAAAAACATATTGATCGCACTTCTATAGTGCCCTTTGACCCGGTGCGTCATTTGCGTTGAAACAAAATGGAGGCAGACGAGAAGACGCTGCTCGGCCCCGTGCACGGAAATTTCAAGTTTTAAACTCCCGGACGGAACTGTAGATAGCAACACCGTTATCTGCAATCTCTGCAGCAAGGAATTTTCTTATCACCGGAGTTCATCAACCCTTAAATATCAACTCAACGCAAAACGTTTGGTAGAAAGCTCGCAGGTACGAGCTGCCACAGCCCCTGAAGCTGGCGCTAGCAGCCAGCCTCGTCAAGACACACTCGACTGAGATGCATTGAATCTAGAGTGAGATGGAAATGTTATTCATGTGATCTTAATATGTTAATGAAAGACATGTTTTAAATAAAGGCAAGGCAACTTTATTTATATAGCACTTTTCATACACAAGGCAGACTCAAAGTGCTTCACATATAAACTTTGTCACACCATAAAATAAAATAATAGATAAGTAAAAGAAAACATATGCAAGAAATGAGTAAAATAGAAAGTGCAATGTATTTAAGAGAAAATTAAATTGAAAGTTAAAAAGGCTTTTTAGTAAGTAAAATTGAAAGTGCAATGTATTTAAGATCAGATCAACAGTCTCTCTGGAACCCAAGTCGGGACTACAACCCGACCTAAAGGAACTTGGTCCTTTCTCTGGAACTCCAATCCAGATTCTAGGACTCTAACCCAGACAGAACTTGGACACAAACTCAGGACTCTAACCCTTATACAAACAAACTCAGGACTCTAACCCTGATACAAACAAACTCAGGACTCTAACCCTTATACAAATACAAACTCAGGACTCTAACCCTTAACAATATTCTAGGACTCTAAACCAGCTTCTAGGACTCTAGCCCAGACCAAAGGCCTTATTCAACTTATTCTAGGACTCTAACCCAGCTTCTAGGACTCTAGCCCAGACCAAAAGGACAAACAAACACAGGACTCTAACCCTTATACAACCTTTCTCTCTGGTATCAGATCATGTATTTTTCTGGTAAAAATAGAAAATAAAGGGAAAGTTAAAAAGGCATTTTAGTAAAATAAAGGTAAAGTATTTAAGATTTAGCAGAAAGCTAAAGCAAACATAAAAGTCTTCAATCTTGTTTTAAAGGTGCTCAGAGTTGGGGCAAGTCTTAAATCCTCAGGGAGTTTATCCCAGCTATTTTTTGCATAGTAATTAAATCCTGCTTTCCCATGTTTCGTGTTTACTCTGGGGATAATTAACAGATTGGTCTCAGAAGATCTTAGTGTTCTAGAAGGCTTATGTAGTGGAAGCATATCAGTTAAATATTTTGGGCCTAGACCATGTAGGGATTTATAGGTTAGCAACATGATTTTAAAATCAATTGTCTGACCTACAGGAAGCCAATGTAACAATTTAAGAATTGGTGTAATACGTTCAAATTTTTTGTTCTTTGTTAAAACTCTAGCAGCAGCATTCTGAACAAGCTGAAGCTTCCTTAGAGTTTGTTTTGGGAGACCTGTAAGGAGACCATTGCCGTAATCAAGCTTACTAGTGATAAAGGCATGTGCAAGTTTTTGTAAGTCTTCGGTGGACATGAGCCCTCTAAGTCTTGCTACATTTTAAAGGTGATAATATGCAGATTTTGTAACTGATTTGATGTGACTTTCGAAATGTAAATCAGAATCCATGATAACCCCTAGATTTCTGGCTTTGATTGAGGTTTTCAGGGACAGAGAGTGAAGGTGTTGGGTTACTTTAAAGAGACCATGCCATTAAAATCACATTTTTCCTATTGTTTGTTAAATAACATAGGTCTGAATAAGTTTGTGAGCTGTGGTAAGTTTGAAATCTATGCAGTTTGTCTGCTGAATGCAATTGGCAATGAAAGGAAAAAGGCAGAAGAAATGAGCCGATCTGGATAAGGTGACACTGTGACGTAGCGTTGTCAAATTATTATTCATGGCCCTGCCCACTTGGTTGGTTCGTAACCACCCACAAGAATTCTGAAGGAGTCGTGATTGAGCTAGTGCTAAATGCTAATACGTGTACGGTAGTTGCTTAGTTCGTAGTAACAGGCTAGTTTTGTAGAATTAATAATAACAACTTATCTAATTCACTTCAACTAGCTATAAGCAAAGAGGAATCGGGGAGTCCAGGTCAAGTATAGATGGAGAGTTTATTGCCACCCGCAAACGAGAGACAACAAAGCTGAATGGTATTCGCTAATACACACTACCGAATGAATCCCGGACAGCTCCTTATATCCCCAATTCTTACACAATACAAAGTTGGACTTTCATCAAATATAGAATTTCCCATCAGGGTCATACTGTGTGGATGTCAGCATACTCCTATGTCTTCTGAGTTTCAATGTGACCTTAGAACATATATTATCCTTATACAAACAGAGATGATGCACATGTGTGAATGTAAGCATTGTTTACAGAGAGTACATCAATATGGGAGTAGACTGGACTCTCTGACTGATGTATCACATGGCCCATCAGGTGAGAATATCCTGGACCCACTCACTGGTGTCACACGGCACACAACATCTAGGTTAGAGGTGATCAGCTCTTCTCCACCATTAAAGTATATATATGATATGTAGGCCTAATAATAATCATAGTTTAACATAGAATGTAAGGTTAATTTCCACCACATATCCCCCCTTTGAGGCTTGCCCAAGCCTCAATAAAAGAAAACAATAATAACATCTCTATTACTGAAATTATCCCCTGTCCCCTTTATCTATTAATTAGTCTATGAGATCATGTGCCGTCAATTGGATCAGAATAGTACCACATCTGGCTACCTAGAAAAAACACAGCTAATCTAAAGCAGGAGTCTCAACCTGCATCCAGGGATCGCAACCTGGTGATGAAAAAGATTGCCAAATGTGGTGTATTATGTCCAATACTTTTGACTCCCGCAAAGTATTCATAAAAAGATCAAAAAACCTATCTAAACATAACACCACAATGTTTCCACACTTAGAATACAACCAAATCAAATGTGTACCTAAAATACCCTCATAAAAAATCATAACAATATGTTTTCAGCATGCATTGAAAATCCTCATTCTCCAAAATATGTGACATAATAATAAACTAAAAGTTAATAATTTTATGTGATTATTATTTCATATGATTGTCTGTATGGCTCTTTTTGAATGGCTCTGGTGATGTATTGGTGCGCAGGATACAGGTGGGGGGTTTTGGACAAGGTCATAGATGTTGCTCCTGTTGGCTGACATCAAGCCTTGTAGATCACGAGGCCGGCTCACATGAAGAGGTTACTAGCACATTTCGTGAGCCTCCACCTGGTGTTTGAGATATCACAGTCCAATGTTCGTCCCTCCTTGGCAAGGGCATATTTTCCCAACCGTCCAGTAGGATCGGGTCGGGCCTCCTTTGGATCCTCATTTGTGCCTCCAGGTTCAACTGGATCTCCATGTACTCTTGGATGACACCTGGTGCTCCTTTAGCACTCACTGCTCACAGGCTCTCCATCCGTCCTGAGAAGGGGTTATTGATTCCGGAGTTCTCTGCCAACTCTAATCTGAGGCACTATAATCCTTCCAGAGCCCTGGCCACCGACCCATCCAGAGCTGTGTTGTTGGGGATAAACGCACAACATGTCGCCCCTATCATCCCACACACCCCTCTTGGTTCTGCCAATGCATAACCAAGGCTAGCTTAATTTGATAGATCATTCAGGAGATGGTATCTAATTGTTCTGATAGTCCTTCTGCTGTATCCATGGTAAATTTGACAAAACGTTGCTGATTTTATATAGATTATACAATCAATATTTTTGTGAATGGTTAAACACAAAAACAGAATTCATTCAAACCCCTGCCACTATTTGATTGCATCATGTGGCTGTTACTCCTTGCTTGGCAGACATAGTTTGTAGGCTCCGGTGTGTCTGCATCTGGCTCTGGAACTTTGCGTTTCTATTGTAGAAATACAAACTTGTGTACCGTAGTTAGTTGTTCAAAAGCATATTTCCGTTGATTCTATTTTTAATTGTTCTTATGTAAGTCCCTTATGGGGCCCCTTGAAATGTAAGTGAAAGCATGAATCTAACCGTAAGCATCACATGCAAAGTTAGCTGTGTCATTCTATTTAGCTTGTATGTGATAACTCAGTATTGCTATAGATATTGATTGATGTCTAATTGATATCTCTCAGAGAGATATAAGGTACTCACCTTGCTTCTGGAAACATTGGACCCGAAATTTGTATGTGTTTTAAATATGTTTGTATTTATAATTGATAATACCTCATTTGCATTCCTTATTTAATGTTTTATGTGTGTATAGATGTGTGTGTGTGTGTGTGTGTGTGTGTGTGTGTGTGTGTGTGTGTGTGTGTGTGTGTGTGTGTGTGTCTGGATGTGTGTATATGTGTATATAGGTGTGTGTGTGTGTGTGTGTGTGTGTGTGTGTGTGTGTGTAGTTGTGTGTGAAGATAATAATTGCATCTAACCAGTTCTATTTAGTGCTTGAAACAGTGTTTGCTGAATATACGCTGGCCCATTGTCTGAGCTTATCTCTGATTGAATTTCAAACCTTGGCATGACTTCTCTAGTCAGAAACTTGATTATTGTAGCCGCACTTTGGTCTTTTGATGGGACTGCTTCTACCCATCTGCTGAACCTGTCAAGGATAACTAACATGCACAACATGTCAACATAGTTCATGACCAAATGTCAAAATGGTCCTTCAGGTGTGGGAATGTGTCCCAATGTAGCAGTGATTGTTTTTATTATATTGTGTTTTGCACATAATTCATACTCATTTAGTTGGTCATCAATCATTTTTTGCAATTATGGTGAAGAAAAAACCTTGTTTTCTAATTCTCCTCAACACTCCTCAACACCTCCCCCCTTGCGCAATGGTCAAAACCATGCACACTTAAATGATAAGCAAACCTAACGACGCCGGTGGTGGAACCAACGTTGGAACTCCTAACCTTAACCATCCGTAAAATAAAACCAATCTATTGGGAAGGGAAATCGAAGCCAGTATATCCAAAACCAAAGGTTGATATTGGTGGGTTTTACCATCAGCCGCCCTGAAACCACGCCGTTACCAAGTCATGCACTAAACCAAAAAGATTTCATGGGTCAGCAGGCCTTCATGCCTCAACTGTCAAATAAAACGCAACATGCCCTGTCCCAATACCACCACCTCTGCTGCTGGGGCTGCCATATCTGACTCCTGTTCCCCCTCCACCTTTGACCCTCCGGCTCTTCCTATGATGGTTGCAGTATGTCACTTCATCATCAAGTGAGCCAGTGCTCACAGTGACTGCCAAGTAATCGTGACTGTGCCTGTTTAGGTTGTCCCGGTCTTCAAGGTAGGATCTTACCCGTCGTTGGCTAACCAGCCTTCCATACTGGCTTAGTGCAGGATGCCGTGCCTGGGATACAATCAATCCCCACGCATAAGGTGGTTTTGACCGCAAAGTGGAGGGATGGAGACAGAGTCTTCAATCACAATTGCCCATGCAGCCAAGGCTGTAATGGACACACCAGACCAGTTACAACAACTAAAATTTGACCCTGTGTGTGCGGGGGATATATGATGGGGTGAATCTAAAGGTAATTCATCAGAGCTAAAAGTATCATATTATCAAATGTTAATATTCTATAAAAGTGTTGCAGCAGCAGTCATGGCATTTGAAAGGTAAACCCACCACTTCTGAATGTAAATTGAGACCTAGCATGTAGGATCCCTTCCCAGTAGATGTAGCGTTAATCCACCTACTGTCCTTAACTAAGGAGATGTGAAAATAAAACAAAAAATCACAATATTAAAACTTGCATTTTCAATATTAGGCGATTCACTTCTGTGTTAACCGTTACTCATAATCATAATTCCCTTTATAATTCCACCCGATTGTCCTATACTCACTATTTAAATTGGGCGATCTAATCGTATTATATTCTACCTGTTGTTTTGTCTGAAGTAAGCTTTTGGTACCCCTTTGTGTATTCCATCACTCTAAGCAGGAGAGGATTCTCCCCTGCCTCTGTGGCCCTAACACACACGCGAGAGCAGGCTAAAACACACACCCTTTTTTATTGTATTTTACTTATTTAATTTTATTGTGGATAACATGAATTCATAAATTTGAATAATATTTTAACGTACTCATTTAGTCTAATTTTTAAGTATTTGGTTATTATTTCTAGATTGTACGACCACTTTTAATAAATGTCCGTTATTATCGTAATTCCTTAGGAAATATTTTATTTGTGTTGTTATCTTGGCACCTAGACCTCGTCAGGTCCAAACACCAAAACAACATCCACCTATCCACTGCGGAGTCCAAGGTTTGGGTAAGCTGGGCTCCTCTTTTGAGGAGTGCAACTGTGTTTACCCTGAATTCTTCTAATAAGAATCCCCAGCGCTGGTAGCCCCCTGGACTTCTGTGGACGAGCGGTGTGCATGTTATTGACAACATTAAAAGCTAATTGTTCATTTTATGGAGTCTAGATAATTACCCTTAAAACCTGTGATTACCATGTAGTTCTAATACTTTGATACTGGGCTCTCCATTGATTGCCCTACCCTCTCTCTCTGTGTCCTTTACAATAAACTCATCACATCCAGAATCCTCTCAATCCTCTCCCTTACCCAACATGCTGTAACCCTCTGAACCAACACAGTGTTTCACCAATTGCTCTGTGTACCAAGTTCTATTGATTCATATCACATGGTACCACGACGCTATGGAGAGTCTCAAAGGTTGTCGCGACACACAGAACCACAGAGTCCCCGATCCCAGTGGTGGTTCTATGATTTTCCTAAAACAGGAGCCATTAAGGGGCCACAGGCTATATCGAAGGACCAAGTAGTACAGTGTACATCCAATCACAAATGTAATCTATTCAGCACAATGCAAATCCATTCTCTCACTCACTCACTCTGAAAATAAGAATTTCTCAGATTGTCACCCTTGGAGTTGAAATAGGTATTGACTATGTGTGTCCCGAGAATCCTACAGTTTTGGCGAATTTCCCTGCCATGGGGAGGTGAGAGGCATACTTTGAACCTACACAAGTGTAAGTGGCTCCAGTGTCGGCCACCATTGGCGTGCCTCTATCATTAACAAGAACCTGTAGTATTGATTCCTCATCGGCTTGTTTTGTGATTGCTACAAGCTGACCCTCCCCTTGTGGATTCTCTGGGCACCCCTAGTATCCCTGTCCCATAATAGGACCTGGCTGGGAGCTACCTCCTTGTTCTTGCCTTCCCTGATAGCCGTTACCCTGTCCTTGCTGGGGTGGGAAAGGGTTCATTGAACAATTTCTCTTAATATGTCCTTCCTGGTTACACCCATAACATATTAAAGGACCTCTGCGTTGTCCTTTGAATCCTTGTTGTTGATTGTTTCTAAACTGACCTTGGCCCTCATTCTGATTCTGTCTATTTATATTTGTGGGGTTCCCATAATTATGGATGTGAACATGTGTAATGGGTGGATTAGGTGACTGTTGGCTCTGAGGCTGTTCTATCGGGGGAGAGAATGCCTGCTGTCCATTGATTAGAATAGGATAATTTCCTGATGACGTGTCGGGTGCTCTTCTCTCTCTATGTGATCTCCTTAGTTTCCCCTGTGTTTCGAGTGCCAGGGGGCTTTGTAATGCTGTACTACAGCTAGGCTCCCCCAACGCTTGACCCACACGGGAACTCTCTCCCCAATTACTATCTCTCCTTTTTTTCTGCCTCCTCTGACTCTTCGTTCTCTTCTTTGTGTTCTTTCCTCTCCTTTTAATTTTAGAAGAAAGTTCTTTGTAATTTTGTTCAGTAGCATTGTTCCCATCTTCGCCCACGTGCTCATCACCACTATTCTTATCCTCGTCCTTGCTTTCACTAGAACTAGTTTCAGAATCGTCACACTCTTCTATTGTATTTCTAATCCCCTCATAACAGTCCATGTGTATGGGTGCGCCCCTCCTTCCCTGTGTGTTACATTGCTTATCCTCCTCATCTAGTGTGACCTCCCCTTTATTTGCTACCATGCCTTTTAACAATGGATAGACTGACACTGGTTTGTATAGCGGTGGCTCAACCTTCAGAGGCAATGGTTGAGCCTTTTTGTTCTTAGCTATTATTTCTCCCGCCACTCTTTGTAACGTTCGAGATCTCTCTCCTTCCTCTAGGAGCAAAGCTAGTACTAACTTTTCCCTGGCCTTCTTCTCTAAGGCCGTTTTACCACTTCTGTTATCTATGTAATCCCTTATCACTACCGCCATGTCCCTATACATTATTGGATCAAAAGTCCCTCCCATGGGCCATATAGTGCCTGGTCCTTCTGTCCTTTCTTCCAATTTCTCAGAGATCTTTTTCATCTCACCTTTGAGAAATAGACGGTCTCTACTCAAAATCTCCGCAGCCGTCGGTACTATATTCATATTCTCTCTAGGTGTATAAACACTATTTTTAATACAATTTATTTGAGTTTATTCAACTCGTTAGACAAATTATTTTATTATCTCTAAGCTATACTGCCCTACAAAGGCAAAGTGCAGTAACTACGTATTTTGTCAAAATTGAGTCCAGACTGAAAATGGGTTTTATAACACCTTCTTTGTCTTGAGACAAAAACTATTTTTCTTCCTATAAAGGTATTAATTGAGAGTATCACCACTATTGTACCTGAAACAGGTTTGGCCGGCCAGTATGAATACTTTGAAGGCATTTTTCTCAGTTTCAATGTTGGCGTAGTTACTGCACTTTGCCTTTGTAGGGCAGTATAAATGTGCACTCCTCCCGTGCGTTGCTCTCTCTCTCTATCGATTGGGATGTGCGTCCCAGCTGTTCTTAGATGTACTCTGCTCCTAGGCCCCCACCCTTTCTGGCCACAGGCTAAGAGAACACACCCCTAAATAAAGTTTCGCCCACTTGTTCCAGACAAGTTATTTATTTCTCTGACTGTCTTAATGACAGGATAAACTAAAAACAAAACGGATTGTAAAAGCCTCCGAGGTAACTTAATCCTACACAACTTAAATACAGAAGGAAACAACGTTTAATAGTGTATCGAAAAAACGGCCGAATTTGTTTGCACAAGATATAGACTGGAACCAGTCACTCATTCGTCTTTAAATGCAAAATAAAAGATTGGCCAAACGCTGAAGCTGGCCTTTTAGAATATGAACTGTCGGATATATAATCATTCAACCAGATCATGAACAAACAAGAAACTTCTCAAAATACCAACTCAAACGGTACCCCAACCAAGAGACTTATCTATTCAAAAGTGCGAGAAGCCTGGTTTCTCAGAATGCCAAGATCGGAATTAGAAATTCACCATCAACCAGCGCAGGATCTGCAGCTCAACTGCTCCAAGACTTGAATTGAAAATTCACTGGTCGGCACTCCAAGAAAGCTCTTCTCTAAATAAAACCGAGTTAATCCACAGTAATGAATTCTAACTCATAACTCATAATTCCAGATGGGATTTCAAAAAGTCCAACAAGTACGCACTCATTCGACCCGTGGACCTGCACTGCCATACCTATACTGGAACTTTGACACTAATTCGTTCCCCTAGATAACAGTCGCAGGACTTTATAGAAGACCCAAACCAATTTCAGCTGGGGCCTCAGAAATCCAACAAGTGCGCACTCATTCGACCTGCGGACCTGCGCTTGTTCTATTGGAACTTTGACACTAATTCGTTCCCGTAGAACACAGCCACAGGACTTTATAGTAGGCCTTATCAAAAAACAAAAATAACAATTTTGTATCAATTTAGAACCATAAACCGCTTGTTAGTTAACCATAACAACAGAGCGTCTATGGCTGTGCGCGCGCACACTCTATCTCTCGCTGGAGCTCCCCAATCTCTCTTCAATGATTAATTTGATTCGTTGGACTGAAGAGACGCTTTGCCTGCAGCAGAGCTTCCAGACGGGACAGGAACAGATCAAACAACCATATTAATTTGTGGTAAGACAACTTACCAATAATTTGACGAGCTCTAGGGTTGTGTGATCCGCTCGTGCCCCGTCCGTCAGTCCAGCAGCCGGGCTGTCTCTGCTCCTCAGTCCTGGTCGTGACGCCAAATGTTGTAGAATTAATAATAACAACTTATCTAATTCACCTCAACTAGCTATAAGCAAAGAGGAATCGGGGAGTCCAGGTCAAGTATAGATGGAGAGTTTATTGCCACCCGCAAACGAGAGACAACAAAGCTGAATGGTATTCGCGAATACACACTACCGAATGAATCCCGGACAGCTCCTTATATCCCCAATTCTTACACAATACAAAGTTGGACTTTCATCAAATATAGAATTTCCCATCAGGGTCATACTGTGTGGATGTCAGCATACTCCTATGTCTTCTGAATCCCAATGTGACCTTAGAACATATATTATCCTTATACAAACAGAGATGATGCACATGTGTGAATGTAACCGTGGACCTGCACTGCCATACCTATACTGGAACTTTGACACTAATTCGTTCCCCTAGATAACAGTCGCAGGACTTTATAGAAGACCCAAACCAATTTCAGCTGGGGCCTCAGAAATCCAACAAGTGCGCACTCATTCGACCTGCGGACCTGCGCTTGTTCTATTGGAACTTTGACACTAATTCGTTCCCGTAGAACACAGCCACAGGACTTTATAGTAGGCCTTATCAAAAAACAAAAATAACAATTTTGTATCAATTTAGAACCATAAACCGCTTGTTAGTTAACCATAACAACAGAGCGTCTATGGCTGTGCGCGCGCACACTCTATCTCTCGCTGGAGCTCCCCAATCTCTCTTCAATGATTAATTTGATTCGTTGGACTGAAGAGACGCTTTGCCTGCAGCAGAGCTTCCAGACGGGACAGGAACAGATCAAACAACCATATTAATTTGTGGTAAGACAACTTACCAATAATTTGACGAGCTCTAGGGTTGTGTGATCCGCTCGTGCCCCGTCCGTCAGTCCAGCAGCCGGGCTGTCTCTGCTCCTCAGTCCTGGTCGTGACGCCAAATGTTGTAGAATTAATAATAACAACTTATCTAATTCACCTCAACTAGCTATAAGCAAAGAGGAATCGGGGAGTCCAGGTCAAGTATAGATGGAGAGTTTATTGCCACCCGCAAACGAGAGACAACAAAGCTGAATGGTATTCGCGAATACACACTACCGAATGAATCCCGGACAGCTCCTTATATCCCCAATTCTTACACAATACAAAGTTGGACTTTCATCAAATATAGAATTTCCCATCAGGGTCATACTGTGTGGATGTCAGCATACTCCTATGTCTTCTGAATCCCAATGTGACCTTAGAACATATATTATCCTTATACAAACAGAGATGATGCACATGTGTGAATGTAAGCATTGTCTTCAGAGAGTACATCAATATGGGAGTAGACTGGACTCTCTGACTGATGTATCACATGGCCCATCAGGTGAGAATATCCTGGACCCACTCACTGGTGTCACACGGCACACAACATCTAGGTTAGAGGTGATCAGCTCTTCTCCACCATTAAAGTATATATATGATATGTAGGCCTAATAATAATCATAGTTTAACATAGAATGTAAGGTTAATTTCCACCACACTAGTTACAGAATTTTGAATGCAATGGCAGAATGACATCGAACTACATGAACTGCGACATGCTGCCTGCCGCCGGTTGCCGCGAAGCACCACCGCCTCGCGCCGGCAGCAGGCAGCCGGGCGGTGGTGCCTCGCGCCGGCAGCAGGCAGAGCACGGTTCTGTCTACTACAGATTGATGTGGAAGTGGAAGAACCAGAGACGTCGGAGAACCCGACGAAGTCCTTTGTGATTCATTATATCGTCTCGACGTGCACACAGCTTTTGGCCGTGATAATATGTATTATTTGATATAGATATCTATGTATTATATGATATTATTTAGATATAGAGCTCCAGGACTGTAACGCAAGTGTTGTACACTTCCTTGTTATTTGGATAACCGTTCTGCTGTTGGTGTGATGGCGCATAACACGTCGGACTCTCGTCTATGGTATTTCTACAACTAGACCCGTAGTGGAGGTTATCTCAGCCATGGTTGAGAATGAATTGGGGGAAAGGAACTTTGGCTTTGACTCCCTGAAGTCATGAACCACGACATGGAGGAGAAAGGGATTGTTGACCGCGGTCGTCTCCCGCCGGAGCCTCGCTGCCGATGGACCACCGCCTCGGCTTCAGGATGCGGTGAATAGCGCTGACCGCTGCCGAGGCGGCGGGAAGCAGGGCTCAAGCGGGATACATTCGCGGCCAACAATCCCTTTCTCCTCCATGTCGTGGTTCATGTAGCCTACTTCAGGGAGGACTGTTCTACTACGGTTGTACAGGGCAGAGTAACCACCAACATAACAATCAAGACTCCAGGACTTGTTGTTCCGTCCAACACCCTGTCCTCTCCTTG
The DNA here is from genome assembly GCF_902167405.1 of Gadus morhua. NCBI lineage: Eukaryota > Metazoa > Chordata > Actinopteri > Gadiformes > Gadidae > Gadus > Gadus morhua. The sequence continues at coordinate 27,276,436 of NC_044060.1, read as the reverse complement.
TGATTCCTCTGTATGTCACTCCTATATCAACCCATCTTTCCCACTCTACCTCCCAGTAACAGCGGCCAGTCAGAGCCTCTCTACCCAACACCTGGGGCCGGGAGTCAAATCTGTCTGGGTGATCCGGATACGACTGGTCCTCTCTAACCAGCGTCACCTTCCTGAGGCCTGTTTCAGGTAGCTGGTTTAACATACTCTGAGTTTAATCCTGCGCTCTGAGTTGGTTGACTCAGAGTTCAGGGTTGAAAAGCAACTCTGGGATTTCGGTTTCCGAACAGGTGATCAGCGTTGGGTTAATCAACTCTGAGTATGTTCACTCTGGGTTGAGGGCGTGCCTGTTGACTATGAAGAGCGATCATCAATGGATCTCTGATAACATGATCAAACATGGACCAAAAGCGTAGATCCACTTACTTTTCCCCCACGGAATTGGAAATTCTAAGGAACGCGTATGCCGAGCAGTTACCCATTTTTACAAATGGGTAACTGCTCCCGCGGCAGCGAGAGCGTGAGAGAGAGCTCGGCAGGAAATAGCTGAACAAGTCAATGCGTGAGTAAAATAAATTAGTAAAATAAAAATAAGAGGAATGTTTAATATCTTCCACTTATTCAATATGTAATGTGTGTGTGTGTGTGTGTGTGTGTGTGTGTGTGTGTGTGTGTGTGTGTGTGTGTGTGTGTGTGTGTGTGTGTCAATTTACGCAACCCCGAGTTGCCCCACGAGGACTTGGCAGCAAATGAAGTACAAAAATATAGTTTAAACAGGTAAACTAATGTTTAATTGAAATCAAATCAATTGTGCTGTTTTGCCTGCTCTACCTAATTTAACAGCTATGTTCAACATGTATTATATATTTGTATACTATATTTAAGCAGTAAATGTAAGTAGTAGGCCTAGGCCTACATTTCCCAGCCACCCCAACACTGCCAATATTTAATAGGATTTAGATATATTAGAAGGCTACACCTAGGCAAAATGCATTATAAATATATATGTGTCTTCAAAATAGCGCTTACTGAATATTAGGGTAACATTTTCCTCCATGTTAGCAAATCGAAAAAATGCAGAGGCCCGGCAGACTGGAGGGGGTCCACCACCTGCAGCCCTCACAGAGGCTGAGGAGATGGCCCTCAGCCAACAGAGTATGGGTCCTGTGGCTGAGGGCATCCCTGGGGGGAGCTCCTCTGATCCCCCCCACCCCCCAGGATAGAAGTGCCTTTACAGTATAAGAGGTTGGTTATTCAAAATAATTAAATATGTACACGCAACCCAGCGCGTTGCAAATTAGATGGGGCAATATTCTGGCTCAAGTAATAATTGCACTGTCTAATCATCTTCTTCCAGTTACTGATGGCGTCATCGCCCTACTTGAACCAGATGCCCTCACCAACCTCCATGCAATTGTAACAATTCAAAAGATGCAAGAGGATACTTTGGAGATCCAAATTTTGGAACATAAGTTATAGGTGGGTGAGGTGCAAACTGGGATAGGCTACTGTTCCCTGCTCTAAAATCATACCCAATATAAATTACTTTTTTTTTTGTGCTTTCAGGAAATAAAAAAATCCTCATAATAAGTACATTGTCTTTATTAGAACACGGGCTGTGGTGGGACAAGTTATTTTGTTGAACAGTTTACTCAAAGGGTTTTACTTCAGTGAACAATGCAGACGATTATGCTGAGCATGTGCATGTAGAGAAGAACAGCATCTGGTTAAAAGCAGTACCAGGATCTTTTCTGCCTTGCATTCTTAAAATGAGTTTCTTGACTTGCAGCAGTTATAGGTCCGTGGTTAGTCAGCTACTCTGATCATGGGAAAGCCACAACGTTGAAGTGACTGTAGTACAGAGCGGGTGGGATGCACGGGGCGGATCATTCTGCACATGCGTTAATTGCGATAAAAAATAAAAAAATAAACTTAAAGCATGCCCCTGGTGCGTTTGACAGTTAACATGGGGGCTGAGAAGGTGGTCTAAATAAATGATAGATTGCGCTGAAAAACGATAGCGCTCGTGAAGAAAATTATCAGGAAAATAAAGTATATCCAACCGGGGTCTTAATAATCGTTCCTCACGGAGATTCCTTCTGAGGATCGCAGCCTCTACGTCCACAGGCTCTCGTAGAAAAGGACATGCCATTTCTAACACTTCCTTCTGTCGGAGAGCTGCCTTCAGCCTTATAGACAACAAACTCAGAGTAGGTCTAACCACCTCCCGAGCAGGGGCCCGTTTCAGAAAGCAGGTTCAACAAACTCTAAGTTAAATCCTTAACTCTAGGTTAACCAACTCTGAGCTGCAAAACTCTGAATTTTCGGTTTCAGAACAGGTGATAACGCTTAGTTCAATCAACTCTGAGTCAAGAGCTGTGTTCGAAATCGTTCCCTATCATGGATGTAGTGCACTAAATAGGGTGCACGCCATTTTGTAGGGTGTTCGAATTCTCAGTGGTCCACTATATAGGGCACTATATAGTGGACTTAAAATAGGGTACATACGATGTTCCCTACATGTTACTCCCGTATACCACAATGCAATGCGGTTGTATTTTTCCAGGGGAGAAGAAGAAGCCGAATGACCGCGAAAACGAATACATTTAATGATGGAGTCTCCGGGTTTCGTTTAGAAATGTCAACAATTTATTTGGGATTTGACATAGAATATTTAACATTAAAAATTAATTAAACAAGGAAATGTAACATTCAACATCAATACAACCTCCAGCTTTCGTCGTGAGTGCCAGGTTTGTTTACATGATGTGGGCGCATCTGTCTGCGTCACACAAATACCCGGCGCATTTACTGACGCAAATTACGTTTAGAAATGTTCAGCGTAGTGTCCGAATTCTCGTTCCCTATTCCCTATATAGTGCACTATATCATGTACACTATATAGGGAATAGGGAACGAGTGTATAGGGAGCGATTTCGAACACAGCTAAGGTAACTCTGAGTGAAGCTCGTGCATGAGGATATAAAAAGCCCTCATCAATGGAACACAGATAACATGATTCACCATGGCAACAAGTACTAACAAGCCTCGATCCTCCTACTTCTCCCCAGCGGAGTTGCAAATCTTAATGACTGCATATGCAGAAAGCGAGCATATCTTTTTACTAAAAAGCAATACTATGGCAGCAGCCAAAAAGTGGGAGCTCGCGTGGAAAAATATAGCTGACCGAGTCAGAGTATTTGAGAAAAAGAAAATGTTTTCTCTTGAATGCTCCACTTATTCAACAATTATATTCCATATGTGTGTTTGTGCGCACAGGTGCAACCCAACAGGCCCCAAACGGACTTGGCTGCAACTAAAAATGAAATATAAAAATGTAGTTCAAACAGATAAGGTATAATTTAAGTACAAGCAATTGTGATGTTGTTTAGCCTGCCCTCATTAAACAGCATTTAGTGGCTGCATCAACATGTGATGGATATATTTAAGTAATTAGGGAAATCTGCTAAACAAAGAAAAATCCCAACACTGCCAGTATTTAATATTGTCTATATGAAAGCAACGCCTAAATGCCTTTTATACATACAAGTCTCCAAATTTGTGTTTTCTGGTTATCTTAAAATTTGACCTCCATTATAGCCAACAGAAAAAAGGCAGTCAGTTAGAAATGATTGAAGCATATCATGTCTCTAACAGCAATTCCATCTCGTGCATCAGCAGGGGGGTCAGGATTATTATCTGGATCATTCGGGGAAAGAGTAGGACATTGTTCTCCTCTAATAGTGGCAATGTTGTGGAGAACCAAACATGCCACTATAATGTCACAAGCCCTTTCCGGGGTGACCCTGAGCCTACTTAGGCACTGGAACCGGGCCTTGAGTATGCCGATGGTCATCTCCACTCTGGCTCGTGTCCTGCAGTGAGCCAAGTTGTAGTGTTGCTGTGGGCAAGGGTCAGGGTAAGGGGTCGGCAGATAGCGCTGGCAGGGGTACCCTCTGTCTCCGAGTAGATAACCATCAAACTCTCCTATGATAATACAAGATACACTTTATTGTTTCAGTTGTAATAGGAGGAAACAAAATATTGATCATAGGATATAACTATATACTGGATATATAAACTATATATATATATAAACTCACCACGGGCAAATCTGGCACTCAGTGTAGACCCACGAAACATTCGTGAGTCATACACAGACCCAGGCCACTTCGCTTCCACATTATTTATCATGTATCATGTGCGTCACATATGATCTTCACAGTGGAGAACAGTAATTAGCTGTATAGTGAAGCATATTTCATTTGGAATGTTAAAGGCTATTATTTAGGCCTACCTGTACATTAATGCTGTGGACAGATTTCCTATTCACACAATCTCCTTAATTTATTGAAGGAGCTATGATAGGAATGTGAGTGCCATCTATGCAGCCAATCACACCTGGAAACCCTAAAATATATCAAATTGACTGATTAGTGCTTCAAGTCTCAAAGCTTAATGACATAAATGAATTACTGCTTAGACTGATACCTGCAATTCTGTGGAACTCTTCTTTGAGAAGTCTGGTGGGTCTGTGACTTGGGAACACTACAAACGTGCATAGTAGCCGTTTCAGTGCAAGTGTCACATTTCGGAAAGCCCGACAGACAGTTGCATTGGACACATGCTCTGCATCACCGACGTTATACAAAAAACTGCCGTTGGCAGAAAAACGAAGTGCAATACAAAGAATTTGCTCGGAACTGAGAGCGTGTCCACGATGTGTCATGTGAGCGATGTGAGGGCTGAGAATATTGTTTATATAATTTATTGATGATGCAGAGAAATGGAAACGCTCAAACAGGTAGCTACTCATCAGGGAATGATAAAACATCCAAGTATCTGCGCCTCGACATCAACTGGCTCTTCAATAAAAGGACACGCCATGTCTGCCACTGCCTTCAGTCTGCAGGCTTCAACTTAAGAGCAGGAGAAACTCGGGGTTAGTTGAAGAAAACCTGCCAGCGAGCAGGTTAGGTTCACGGAGTATGTTGCCAGGGTAACTGACTCAGAGTAAAGCTGAACTGGCTTTGTGAAACTGAAAAACCAGAGTTTCCCTCATCTCAGGGTTAACTAACTCAGAGTTTTCACTAAACCTGCTTTCTGGGGCCCCAGGTTGAGGGCATGCCCCCAGGTTAGGTCCACGGCGTATGTTGCCGCAGCAACTAACTCTCGGTTGCGCTGAACCTGCTACCTGAAACGGAAAACCCAGAGTTTCCACTAACTCAGAGCGAACAAACTTGGGGTTGCCTCAAAACCAGCTACCTGAAACAGGGCTCTGATCTGGGGCCGCAAGTTTTGGACACTCAGGTAAAGAGAGGGGCGGAACTGTCAACCGACCACCATCTGGTTGTGAGTTGGATCAGGGAATGGGGGAAATTTCCGGATAGACCTGGGGCCCGTTTCAGAAAGCAGGTTCAACAAACTCTGAGTTAAAACCTTAACCCTAGGTTGAGCAACTCTGAGCTGTCAAACTCTAAGTTTTCGGTTTCAGAACAGGTGATAACACTTAGTTCAATCAACTCAGAGTCAAGGTAACCCTGAGTGAAGCTCGTGCATGAGGATATAAAAAGCCCTCATCAATGGAGCACAGATAACATGATTCACCATGGCAACAAGTGGTAAACAGCCTCGATCCTCCTACTTCTCCCCAGTGGAGTTGGAAATATTAATGACTGCGTATGCAGAAAGTGAGCATATATTTTTAAAAAGAAGCAATACTGTGGCAGCAGCAAAAGCGCGGGATCTTGCGTGGCAGAAAATTGCTGACCGAGTCAATGCGTGAGCATTAATTTGAGAAAAAAAAAAAAAGTTTTGTCTTGAATGTTCCACTTATTCAACAATTATATTCCATATGTGTGTCTGTGAGCACAGGTGCAACCCAACAGGCACCAAACGGACTTGGCAGCAGCTAAAGATGAAATATAAAAATGTAGTTCAAACAGGTAAGGTATAATAAAGTACAAGCAATTGTGATGTTGTTTAACCTGCCCTCATTAAACAGCATTTAGTGGCTACATTCAACATGTGATGGATATATTTAAGTAATTAGGGAAATCTGCAAAAAAAAGAGAAATCCCAACACTGCCAGTATTTAATATTGTCTCTATGAAAGCAACAGCTAAATGCCTTTTATACATACAAGTCTCCAAAGTTGTGTTTTCTGTATGTATTTAAATTTGACCTCCATTATAGCCAACAGAAAAAAGGCTGAGGCCCGCAAAACAGGTGGCGGTCCACCACCACCACCTCTTACAGAGGCTGAGAAGATGGCCCTAAGTCAGAACAGTGGACGACCCATTGCTGAGGGCATCTCTGGGGGGGGCACATCGGACCCACCCACGCCCCAGGTCACAGGGGCCTACATAAAAGGTAAGTTATTCAAATGAATGGCATGTACGTTAATCCTTTTTCTAGTGTTCGCTCAGTAATGGCCACCCATTCATCTTAGACACAACTTGGCACACTGATTTTTCTTGTAGCAGTAGGCTACAGTTCTTTGCAATTGGCTGCTTTTGCTTTCAGATATCAATCTATTTTAAGGTGTCTCAGAGTTTGAAAAATTGTGTTTAAATTAGGTGGGGTACTTTTCTGGGTAATCATCAACTGTCTAATCTTCATCTTCTATCAGTTACTGATGGTGTAATCTGTCTCGTTGAGCCTTCTGCCATAACAGACCTCCATGCTGTTGTAAGTACTCTTAATATTCCACAGATTTTTCATAATTGGTAGAATATAACACAAACATTCTGTTTCATTACAGGAGGATGATGAAGAAACCTTATCAGCTGCCACAGAGAGGGAAGATGCAGAGAGGCCTGCTGAAGTATACACCTTTTTTTTAAATATCTTTGGCTTCAGTTAATAGTGTTGTTCCACAATACAACTTGCAACTTCTTTCTCTCTAACAGAGCCATGCTGGAAATTACAATGAGGAAGAAGGTCCATCAACCTCCACAGCACAGCTTACCTCAGTAAGATGTTGTTCAGCATTGACCCACAACTTACAATGACACTAAATAGACATGGCACTGAAATTCAATGTAATTTATGTTCCTATAGCTCCCTGTGAAACAACTTTACAAGGTATATTTAGAATCCCAAATAAACAAATCACACCTAGAAATGGAGCACATAAGGCTGCAGATCACCAAAACAGAAAAGGAAATACAACTGCTGGACCATCAGTTAAAGGTGGGTGACGTGCCCACAGGTGGATGTTTTTTAATTGTTTCAACAACAAAGGATTAACAACTGTACAAAATTTGTCCTTCTAGGAAATAAAGAAGACCTCATAAAATGAGATGCATATTGTCGTTCTTTAACATTGGGGAGGTGATGGGTCAGTTAGAAATGATTGACACATATCATGTCTCTAACAGCTCTTCCATCTCGTGTATCAGCAGGGGGGGTAGGATTAATACCTGGATCACAGGGGGAAAGAGTAGGACATTGTTCTCCTCTAATAGTGGCAATGTTGTGGAGAACACACATGCCACTATAATGTCACAAGCTCTCTCTGGGGTGACCCTGAGCCTACGAAGGCACTGGAACCGGGCCTCCAGTATCCCGATGGTCATCTCCACTCTGGCTCGTGTCCTGCAGTGAGCCAAGTTGTAGTGTCGCTGTGGGCCAGGCTCAGGGTCAGGGTAAGGGGTCAGCAGATAGCGCTGGCAGGGGTACCCTCTGTCTCCGAGTAGGTAACCATCGAACTCTCCTATGATAATACAAGATACAGTTTATTGTTTCAGTTGCAATAGGGGGAAACAAAATATTTGATCATAGGATATAACTATATACTGTATATAAACTATATATATAAACTCACCACGGGCAAATCTGGCACTCAGTGTCGACTCACGAAACATTCGTGAGTCATGCACAGACCCAGGCCACTTCGCTTCCACATTGTTAATCATGTGGGCTCCATCACATATGATCTTCACAGTGGAGAACAGTAATTAGCTGTATGGTGAAGTATATTTAATTCGGAATGTTAAAGGCTACTATTTAGGCCTACCTGCACATTAATGCTGTGGACAGATTTCCTATTCACATAATCTCCTTCATTTATTGAAGGAGCTATGATAGGAATGTGAGTGCCATCTATGCAGCCAATCACACCTGGAAACCCTAAAATATATCAAATTGACTGATTAGTGCTTCAAGTCTCAAAGCTTTATGACATAAATGAATTACTGCTTAGACTGATACCTGCAATTCTGTGGAACTCTTCTTTGAGAAGTCTGGTGGGTCTGTGACTTGGGAACACTACAAACGTGCATAGTAGCCGTTTCAGTGCAAGTGTCACATTTCGGACAGCCCGGCAGACAGTTGCCTTGGACACATGCTCTGCATCTCCGACGTTATACAAAAAACTGCCGTTGGCAAAAAAACAAAGTGCAATCCAAAGAATTCGCTCGGAACTGAGAGCATGTCCACGATGCGTCATGTGAGCGATGTGAGGGCTGAGAATATCGTTTATGTAAATTATAGATGATGCAGAGAAACGGAAACGCTCAAACAGGTACTCATCAGGGAATGATAAAACATCCAATCGGGGTCTAATAATCCTCTCCCGGTGGAGATTTCTGCGGAGTATCTGCGCCTCGACATCAACTGGCTCTTCAATAAAAGGACACGCCATGTCTGCCACTGCCTTCAGTCTGCAGGCTTCAACTTAAGAGCAGGAGAAACTCGGGGTTAGTTGAAGAAAACCTGCCAGCGAGCAGGTTAGGTTCACGGAGTATGTGGCCTGGGTAACTGACTCAGAGTAAAGCTGAACTGGCTTTGTGAAACTGAAAAACCAGAGTTTCCCTCATCTCAGGGTTAACTAACTCAGAGTTTTCACTAAACCTGCTTTCTGAAACGGGCCCCTGGTAAGCCCAAACGAGTAGTGCGGGTGAACTGGGAACGTCTAGAGGAGGCCCCCGTCCTAGGTATCTTCAACTCACACCTCCGGCGCAGTTTTTCTGGCATTCCTGTGGAGGTTGGGGGCATTGAGCCGGAGTGGGCGGTGTTCAAAGCCTCCATTGCTGAAGCTGCGGTGGCTAGCTGTGGCCTCAGGGTCTTAGGCTCCTCAAGGGGCGGTAACCCTCGGACACCGTGGTGGACACCGGTGGTCAGGGAAGCCGTCCGATTGAAGAAGGAGGCCTTCCGGGATATGATATCCTGGAGGACTCCTGACTCGGTTGCAGGGTACCGACAGGCCCGAAGGGCTGCAGCTGCTGCCGTGTCGGAGGCTAAGCAGCGGGTGTGGGAGAAGTTCGGAGAGGCCATGGAGAAGGACTTTCGGTCGGCACCAAAGTGTTTCTGGAAGACTATCCGGCACCTCAGGAGGGGGAAACGGGGAACCATCCAAGCTGTGTACAGTAAGGATGGGACTCTGTTGACATCAACTGAGGAGGTCGTCGGACGTTGGAATGAACACTTTGAGGAACTCCTAAATCCGAATAACACGCCCTCTATGTTGGAGGCAGAGCTCGAGGTTGATGGTGTTTCGTCGTCAATTTCCCTGGTGGAGGTCACTGAGGTAGTCAAACATCTCCGCAGTGGCAAAGCCCCAGGGATTGATGAGATCCAGCCAGAAATGCTAAAGGCTCTGGGTGTTGAGGGGCTGTCATGGTTGACACGCCTATTCAACATCACGTGGGAGTCGGGTACAGTGCCGAAGGAGTGGCAAACCGGGCTGGTGGTTCCACTGTTCAAAAAGGGGGACCAGAGAGTGTGTGCCAATTACCGGGGTATCACACTTCTCAGCCTCCCTGGTAAAGTCTACTCCAAGGTGCTGGAAAGGAAGGTTTGGCCGATCGTCGAACCTCAGATTGAAGAGGAACAATGCGGTTTTCGCCCCGGACGTGGAACTACGGACCAGCTCTTCACTCTCGCAAGGATCCTGGAGGGGGCCTGAGAGTATGCCCATCCGGTCTACATGTGTTTTGTGGATCTGGAGAAGGCGTATGACCGGGTCCCCCAGGAGAAACTGTGGGAGGTGCTGCGGGAGTATGGGGTAAGGGGGTCTATCCTCAGAATCGGAGCAGCGGGGGCGGTATTGCGTTCGCTTTACCGCACCGTTGTAACGAAAAGAGAGCTGAGCCGCAAGGCAAAGCTCTCGATCTACCGGTCGATCTTCGTTCCTATCCTCACCTATGGTCATGAGGGCTGGGTGATGACCGAAAGGACGAGATCGCGGGTACAAGCGGCCGAGATGAGTTTTCTCAGAAGGGTGGCTGGCGTCTCCCTTAGGGATAGGGTGAGAAGCTCAGCCATCCGTGAGGAACTCGGATTAGAGCCACTGCTCCCTTACTTAGAAAGGAGTCAGCTGAGGTGGTTTGGGCATCTGGTAAGGATGCCCACTGGGCGCCTTCCTTGGGAGGTGTTTCAGGCACGTCCAATGGGGAGGAGACCTCGGGGAAGACCCAGGACTAGGTGGAGAGATTATATCTCAACACTGGCCTGGGAACGCCTCGGGATCCCCCCGTCAGAGTTGGTCAATGTGGCCCGGGAAAGGGAAGTCTGGGGCCCCCTGCTTGAGCTGCTCCCCCCGCGACCCGACCCCGGATAAGCGGACGAAAATGAGATGAGAAATGATGAGATGAACGTTTTAAATCATTGAAGAAATGTAAAAGTTTTAGTTGATGAACCATTAAATTAATCTCCAATATCCAACAACATAACATGTGTTAGTTATCTATGCCCTAGCTAGCACATGCGTTCTCTACTTCTTCTCTAGTACCACAACACACTACATAACAGTAAAGCCACCTAGTGGTGTAATCAGGTAGTGGACACAACATCCCCCCACAACGTAAAACAATTACTTCTCTCTGTAAGGACCTCTGAAGTAATACGATTAGTCTTATGTAAATCTATAACCATAGAACATTAAACCAAGTGATAGAAATGAGTATAATATCATGGCTAGTATCAGAACGTACTAGTTAAAGCTAGGGTGGGCGATTTTGGAAAAAACAGCCGTTGAGATTCCGTTGCGTGCTCTCTGGCCCCTCCCTGCAACGCTACCTGCTGTAGCTCCTCCCACCGAACGTGAACACGCGTTCAGATGGCACTGACGTGGCGACAGGGTCGTAGCACCAAATCCTGGGCCCCTATACTATAGGTACTAATGGGCCCCCCTGCGCTAAGTTGTTGACGGGGGGGGGGGGGGGTATGGAGCGATTGTTGACGGGGGGGGGGGGGGTATGGAGCGATTGTTGACGGGGGGGGAGGGGGGGGGTATGGAGCAATTGTTGACGGACGGACGGGGGACGTGGCCGATGAGTAATTTTTTTTTTTTGGGCCCCCCCTCTGCCTTAGGCCCCCCCACAACTGTCCCCTTTGTCCCCGCAGTCCGTCGGCCCTGCATGGCGACCACACACAATCTCTCCATCATCATGCGTGTTCATGTGAATTCAGTTAAATTGATAGGAAGTAATGGTGGATCAAATGATTTGTTTACGTGAACCTGTTCGCATCAGTCAGTTCGCCAAGATGAGTCGTTCGCGAATCATTCGTTCGTTCGTTCGTTCAGTCCAGTTTCCGTTTCCGTTAGCAGTGAATAACATCATGCAATCATGCCATTGCGTGGTTCTCAGCTGAGTCAGTCAGACTTAGTGCTACCGGAAACTCGATGGAATGTTCGTTCGTTCAGTCAGTCCAGGTTCCGTTTCCTGTAGCGGTGAATCGCATCATGGAATGCACCCATTGCATGGTTCTCAGCTGAGTCAGTCAGACTCAGTGCTACCGGAAACTCGACTGAACTGGTTCAGTCGAGTTTCCGGTGAATCGAATGGTGAATCGAATCATGGTCATGGAATCTGTTTGTGCACGGTTCTGCTGACTCTGAGTCAGTCAGACTCAGACTCTCAAAGGATCGTGGAACTTAAGTCGGTCATCAGCTGCTGACTTTATCCTGAAAGGTGAGTCATTATCGTTAATTTTATATATTAAAAAAATACCTGAGATAAACGAACAATGTGTAACCCTAACCCTAAAATGTAAACACCAGGCTACTCCTCAAGAAAATGTAACGAACAACCTGAGGCTTTACTTTACCTCAGAGATAATGCGTTAGTTAATAATGATATGCCGTGCGGCATATCATGCGGCATCACCTGTGCATAGTGCTGCTGCGTAGGCCTACATGGACGTTCCAAGTATGTTTACTTCATGTATCGTTGAAGCTAACTAAGTATAGCCTAGTTATAACTATAACCTACTCCTGGTGCAGTGCATGCAACAGTGTGTGCCATTTATTCAGCTACAGTATGGGAAGGTTACTTTGAAAATGTAATTCGATACTGTTACAAGTTAGTTACCCTATTAAGAACGTAATAGTATGTGTATGTGTAATATTATTAATATTATCAAAGCCAATATACCACACTTGAGTTTTCCTTTTTAACCGTAGGCTACAATAGGCCTATCCCTCAACACTGAATGAGCTACTGTGTCAACTGTGGAACACAAACTTTAACATCTTTTTGACTATGAAATCATTCTGAGATCTAATAGATTTGATTAAAAAAAGTTTTAATAATATCAAAATATATAAATAAGAAAATTATTCACACACACAGTGGCGGCTGGTGAATTTAATTTTAGGGGGGGCTAAAAGTTTGTAAACCAAACCCCTGTAGGGGGTTCTGGGGGCATCCTTCCCAGTCGATTTTATCGTGATTTTCACATACAACTAAGCATTCTGTTGCATTCTGACAAAATAATAAAGACAAAATAGAACATTTCCTTACAAAGACGAATGGAGCCGGGGAACTAAGTTGTAACTTAATTTATTTGCCTTGTAGAATTCAGCAAGATTAAAAGTGCAAATACATCAATAATAATTGGGAATTATACACAAGAGTCAAGCATGCACAAATACGATAAAATATCAATATAATATGTGCAACCTTTTTATGTGCGGTTGTTCAATACACACTGAAGGCATGATGCCACCATAGGTTTGCAGAGAACTATTTACTATATACTAAGGCTGGGGGTAACCGATTAGCTATTAAACGATTAATCTGGCGATTATTTTATTGATTAGTCGACTAATCTAATGACTAATTGGACGATTATCTATTTTTCTGTTGCTCGATTAATAAAAACCATAATGTATCTCAAATAAATACCAAAAAATTCTTAATATACTCTATATAACACGGAACCCGTAAAGGGACATCAAAAAAATGTGTGCGTATACTCTCTTGCGCTCCGCCTCCAACTACGAGATGGTTAGTTACATCTTTCCTGCTGTCGGCTCCCAGACCGAGGAGCACAGGTGATACGTTCCCTCCAGGGCCGATGCTCTCTCGGGGGCATGACCCTTCACTTTGACCGACAGTGAGTCTGCTTATAGGTCGGAATATGATGGAATGAAGCGGCCACCGATTCTTGACAGGCTGGGTACTTTATTCTTACACACAACCGGACTCGTTCATTACTTCACTAGACTGACACGCACGCTATCGCTCGCTCTCCTCGCTCGTCCACCTACTCGCTGACGACACACACACACACACACACACACACACACACACACACACACACACACACACACACACACACACACACACACACACACACACACACACACACACACACACTGCCAGTGATATGCGCACGGTATTTCCCCGTGCTCATGAGATCTTATCTCGTGCGCACAAGATACTTTCTCGTGCGCACGAGATACTTTCTCGTGCGCATGAGACATTGCTGTCGTGCTCTTATGATATGCCAACTCCATTTCGCAAAGAGTGCAAATCACAACACCTTTCCGTTTAGGACTTAACTTGAAGTATTTCCATACCCTTGATGATTTTGTGCGCGGACATTTTCCTTTGTTGTGACTTTCGTCCATTTTGCAATTTTTTTTTTCTCGTGTGGCGAAAATCTCTGTCGACGAATTTTTGACGTTGACGCGTCGACATCATCGACGCGTCGCTACAGCTCTACTATATTCACACTGAAGGCATGATGCCACCATAGGTTTGCAGAGAACTATATACAATATGCACACTGAAGCCATGATGCCACCATAGGTTTGCAGAGAACTATATACAATATGCACAATGAAGGCATGATGCCACCATAGGTTTGCAGAGAACTATATACAATATTCACACTGCAGGCATGATGCCACCAGAGGTTTGCAGAGAACTATATACAATATACACACTGAAGCCATGATGCCACCATAGGTTTGCAGAGAACTATTTACAATATACACACTGAAGGCATGATGCCACCATAGGTTTGCAGAGAACTATATACAATATGCACACTGAAGGCATGATGCCACCAAAGGTTTGCAGAGAACTATATACAATATGCATAATGAAGGCATGATGCCACCATAGGTTTGCAGAGAATTATATACAATGTACACACTGAAGGCATGATGCCACTGTAACGACCCTCATTTCCAGGCATCCATGAATAAAGATTCAGAGACCGGGATTCCTCCGTAACATTTAATCCTGCATTCACAATATAACAAATTCCAATGTGACTGCGTGAATCGCCAACAGGGTTTCCCTAGTTCTAAGGAACTACGGGTCAACACACTGGATGACGCAGTCATTTCACCTACATACATACACATTACATCAACAACATTCTCAAGCTATTTACATTAGGAAATTATCACGTACCTGCATTCACAATATAACAAATTCCAATGTGACTGCGTGAATCTAGAATAGCAAAAACCAAAGGAGAACAATGCTCTCCATCACAGACATACAGCATGTGTTTGCCGCCAAAACCACAAAGTAAATCATGAAGCCTGTTAACACCATACTTAACTTAAAAACGCTATATACATATTATTAAATCAAAATGTGTAAATAAAACATGCTAATTTATTGAAATATCGAATTATATACAGAGCGCTCCGTAGAACCTGCTTACCGCCAACAGGGTTTCCCTAGTTCTAAGGAACTACGGGTAGCGCTAACGCCCAAAAAGCGTGAAAATAAAAGACATGCAGTCACGCAGCCTCATATTAACATATTGAATGCGGTACAACATATTAACATGTAAAATAACATTGGCATGTTAATATTATAATTTTGTGAGAATTCAAATTTCCAACTTTCTTTTTTAACTCTGTTACACCACCATAGGTTTGCAGAGAACTATTTACAATACACACTTGAAAGGGGTAGGGTGGGGGTGTTGTGAGGGGTGCTGTAACCCAGTGAACATCCTCGGGGGGGGGGGGAACAAAACCGAACATTGCCATTCAACAAACATTTTTGTCCTTTGACCAACAGCGATGGCAGAAACAAAACCCAAGAACCTCTGGGAACTGAAGAAGCCTGAATGTTCACTTCAGGTTCGCATTCAGGAACATGACTTGTTGCGCCTTGGAGGGAGACAGACGGCTGCGCCTATCTGATATGATCAGCCCCATCTTGCTGAACACGCGTTCAGATGGCACTGACGTGGCGACCACACACAATCTCTCCATCATCAGCTGAGTGAGCCGTGGGTTGGAGGACCTAGGGATCACTTCCTCTTGCAGGAAGGACGGGATCTCGAGGGACGCTTCCGCACTGCACTGATGTGACTGACGAGCCCTGAGACCTGCTCGTGGAACTCACCCCAGATCATGCTCTCCTCTGTGGGTTGTCCCCCCGCAGCTCCTTCTTCCACCAG
The DNA here is from genome assembly GCF_902167405.1 of Gadus morhua. Taxonomy (NCBI): domain Eukaryota; kingdom Metazoa; phylum Chordata; class Actinopteri; order Gadiformes; family Gadidae; genus Gadus; species Gadus morhua. Next base: position 27,260,785 of record NC_044060.1, on the reverse strand, counting down.
AGCTTCCTGCTGGGATGGATTGGCGATGGTCGCCTGTGTGGCAGCATTTGTGAGCCTTTGGATGGCCTCGGTGGCTGTATACTTTAGCAATGATGGAGTTTACAAGTAATTTATGTACAGTTGTGTTTATTCTGGGCATATTTGATTATTCTTGGGTTAACAGTAACATCACTCTTGTGAAGATGGAATTGGCCACCCCCACTCAAGAATCGAACAAGATCCACCACGGTTGGGGTCCCGGGTTGCGTGCGGCAGAACGAACCATGAAAGAACGAGACGGATTGACGAGACATTCAAATATTTTATTAATCTGGCATGACACAGAAAATACAAAGACAACATGCATTTTTTTTTTTTTCAAGAAATCAGTGGATTTCTGTCTCTCATTGGCTAAAATTCAACGAGAGCATACTAGACTAGTCCTAGCACAGCATACGATTGGCTGGCTCTCGTGAGCGGTGACGTCTCTCAGTGGGTCCCTCTTCACCACACACAGTGAGTGAACGAACTGTCAGCGAGTCAGCAACTAGTGGGTCTGGGAGGAGTCAAGTCTGAGAACGAACGAGAGAGAGTAACCAGTTCGTTCATTCGTCTTAAAGATTCGTTCATTCGAACTGATTAGTTTGCGAACGAGTCAACACTAACTCACACTCTACCCCACGCTGCAAAGCAGGCTTAGAAGAAAACCCGAGAGCAGCGTCAATGAGAGAGACTTTTTTTCTTTTGATGAGGAGGAGGAAGACGGAATGTCCTTCAACTCAGACTAAGAGGTACTTGAATACATGAGATGAGGCTCAGAGTTAGAAGTTGAAAGATGTGTTCATGAAATACAACACTGCCACACCATCCAGTGCACCGGTGGAAAGGCTGTTCAGCCTGGGAGGTCTTGTGCTAATCCCCGGAAGAAAGACTTTCAGATGAACGTTTTGAAAGACTGCTCCTGATAAGGTGTAATCACACATTCTGTGCTGATTAGTGGTGCCGAGATGATGCCTCATGAAACGTCAAAGCCTCTCAGCCAGATTAACCACCAAAGTGGTTTGTGCTCGAAGCTTCAAATTAGTACGCTAGGGACATCTAGTGGTGAATGAAATTATGACAACCCAACCCAAAATGTGATTTTTGCTTCGTGTGCCGATACATGATTAAATCATTTGAGAATTGAAGTAATTTCAGTGATACATGTGTGTGAGTGTTCCATTCATAAAATGGCACAGAGCTCATGCTAGAAAATAAATAATTTGGCAAAAGCGTGACTTAGCAGACGCTTTTATCCAGCGCGACTCACATCGGTAAATATTACACACATTGACACACCGACGGCAGAGTCAACCATGCAAGGCGACAGTCAGCTGTCAGGAGCAAAGTGACGAGACACAACAACACTGAGTTGTGTCCCTGCTAGCAGGGAGGGACCCACACTGCATGATAACTGAGAAGGAGTTATTAATTTAATAGCCATTAAAGTGTTCTGGACAGTGGTTATTGAATTTTTTTGGCAGAATGATAGAACTGATTTTGTAAAAGGGGAAATTAATAATGAACGTGATATTTCGATTGATACTACAGAAAATGCAATGCTCAAACTGCTACGATCACAGACTAGTGGTATATTGAATATACCACAAGGTTGTCATCGTATACGGGACATCTTTATAGTCGAAATATCCCGCCAACACTGAACCCATATTTCGAAGCAGTAGCCCGAGGCGAAACCTCGAACGTCATCATTTCGCCAACGTGAATCCTACTCGAAGCGGAGCTTCACTGGGGGAGGAGCCAACATACTCGACACACGCCCCGATGCCTCGACGCAAAACGTAACATCACTAGTGCTGATGTGGAATAGGTTACCTGCCACCCATGCTATACACATAGCTCAAGCCTATATCCTCTTTTCTATCCGCCATCAAACTGAAGAAGGTGCTCATTAATGTGTTGATTGATTATGTACTCAAGGAAACGATTCTATATGCTATGCTGCACAAAATGTGACACAATGCCCTTAATGAAAAAATTATGAAACAGCTAGCCACCAAAGATACTCTCTGAGCTACAGCATTCAGAACCCTGCCTTCTTATGACATCGTCAGAATCAGCAGCTATGTTCCCCAGTGAGGCCAAGTTAGGTGCACCGAATTTGATTCTCTCTTGTGGAAGTATAAAAGTGCAACTTCTTCACTCCCTCTGTCTGACCTGTGGAAATATAAATATATACAAGAAGGTTAATGAAAGTGGCGTAAAATACCTCCAGCTAATAATACTCATTTATACTATATATACATACAGTATTTTACTTTAATCTACCCAAATAGGAAGATCAAACCTCTTACTGTTTCAAGCAGTTTGTAAATGTTAAAAAGTTTACAGAAAAAGAGATTCTCCATGAAGATATTATCTTGCAGGCAGTACATCCATCTGGCTTGCAGAAGGTTAAGCATATTTGGCTTGATATTGACCTGGTAATGGCTTTATAGGCTGGACACTGACCTGTGAAACAGATGAAGTTAAGATGTTCTTCACAAGAGCGTTGCCTCCATGTGGAAGGTTCCACACTGGACACGCCCCCACAGGGGCTGGAATGGTGTGAGCCTTCGTCCCATTGGCTGAAGTCCATCGGGTCACCGGACATCCAAAACCAGGAGCTTCCTGAGAGGGACCTACCAACATTGGAAGAGATTAAAGGGTTACCTGGTTTGAAGGAGGAATAATGTGGCCAAATAGTAAGCTTTTGTTACTATCAGGTTTTTCATGAAGACAAAGTGATTGTAAACCAGATGATCATAAGGACGGGATTGGCGGCTAGACACTAAGGCCTGGCCAGTACCTGCGCAGGCCCACCCACAGGTGGCTGGTTAGTGGGAAGGGGGCGCGAGCCACCAGCTTATCAACCATCTCCTGGTCTTCTGGGCCTATGAGGCTCAGCAGGTCCCAGTGAGAGTCTCTGCAGTAGAGCAGGGCGTCTGACCAGCACAGCCGCGTCCCCACCAGAGTGATGTTCCTCCCCATCTCCTGAATGCTCATGGAGGGTGCAGCAGGCTCTGGGGAAATGATTGACCGAGTGGTGTTGAGGGAGTTCTACTCTCAGCACTGTAAGTCTACCTCTACGTTTCTGAGCAACACACCTCATCCCTACAGACTATTTACTATTAAGACACGTGTCCTTGATTACCAGACAAACCCCTAAGCCTGGCAGTGATAATGCCCTGCTCTACCAGTTGAGCTACACAGGACCAGCAGCATTTGGCCATTGACCAACGAATGGCTGACCAACAGTGGTACTGGTACACCCATCAAACTTTGATGATCATGTTATGATGGACTGGGTACCTACCTCCGTACACTTTGACCTCACAAAACGTCAAAGCGTCTGTTATTTCAGAGGATTTGTGGAGGTTGATAAACCTTCCTTCCATTCCCCAACACTTGACAGTCTGAGTCAGGCAGTCTGGGTCATTGTTGATGATGGCACACCTGGGAAAAGAGACAGAGAGAGAAGATACAGTAGTCTCCAGGTGTAAATGAGCAGGGCACTGGTTGCGTTGACTTATTTTCAGGTTGTATATGTACAGTATTCTATGCTGTTTACTAACTTCAAATTTTATCCAAAGACACTTAAAAGCAGGTCAAGGTCATGCAGGATCTAACCCAGAACGTTTTGCTGGGAGTCTAACAGTATCAAGTGATAGTAGGGGAGGTGGCACCAGTGGTTCACCTTGGATTGTCGTTGCCGTTGTTCGCCAGTGAATTCCCAATGGCTATTTCGACACCGTCGAGCCTCTCCCTACTGACAATCCTATTAGTGACCTGGATCTCTGACACCCGGTACACACCAGGCAGCTCCAGCCTCCACCATGGTTTAACCTGATAGACTGTAGAGCTGCAGCTGTAGTGCTCCCACACAGGGTCGCTGTTCCCATCGATGGCGTTTTCAGCCTTGCCCATGGGCAAGGTGCTTGAAGACTGAATAGCCGTGCCGCTCAACGCCACGTTAATGCGGGATTCAGCTAAATGGAGAAAGAATCGACAGAATAGATTTTCAAGCATTCCAGTGTTCAAAACACATCGACATACTTGCCTGTTTGGACAATTTATCATTGGATAACTGGTCATGGCATAAATACCTGCAAATCCAGGGGACTTCCACAGATAGATGACAGCTGGTGATGAGAAAATACTTAATATACTGAAAAATATTTAAACTATTATCAGCTTATATTTACGAGCTCATATCCTGCAACTACAGTATCTATGAAGTATTCAAACTATCCGTGGTAGGAATCATACACACGCCCATGATCTCGAAAACATAGGAGGTCAACTGTCAAAAGTTATTGATATAATATAATGAACTGGATAATGATAAAGATCGTAGTGCTTTGTGCCTACCAATGAAACTGCAGGTGAGACGACTGGACCCCATGTTTCTGGAGAAACAAATTGACAAGTCAATAAATAATACGAGCGACTAGGTATACATTCCATCAGATTAATATTCTATTAAAAGTGGAGCAAATAGATAATTTGTGATGTGAATTTGAAATGTACATATTACATTAATCTTAGGAGTCCAAAAATGACGAGTATACCATTACAGAGCAAAACAATAAAATCCGAACTACTTTTGTCTCTCTGACTTGAAGATGGTACTCACTGGCTCGGTCGGTAGGTCCTTCTGCTGTGAATGAAGCGTCTGCATCTAGGACCAGCACCTGATAAACTTGGATTTGCATGAAGTAATCCAAAGGCTCATGTCATTAAATTCTACTGCTCAATCACTTACTGTAAGCGTGACTATGGGGTTTTCTGAAGGAAAGGAAACGTGGGTGAATTTAACAAAAACATTGCCCTTTTTATTCCCAACCAACCATTTACAACTTTTGAGGAACAGGTAAGCAAGGCTGGATGAGTGTTATCATTTAATGTAGAAATGTTACATATGATATCGTCTACCATGTCTAACCTAATTTCTACACTTAACCATTTAACCAGCTAAAATAAGCAATTCATCCAACGTAATTTATAAAGCCGAAGTCGGAGCAGTTGAATTTGATGTGAGCTACTCTTAAAGGTGTCTTAAAGAAAAGACAATTTACAGTATCCGGGTATCCCTTTGATGGCACCACTTCAAACACATTGTCTAGGCTCATGGTTTGCCACTGCTGGCATAATTATCATGGGGTTATCCTCGGCGCACTCACCATCCGACTACAGATGTCACACATGGCGGACACAACACAACAAGTCTCAACTGAATTAAGCTCATCTCTGAGAAGTTCTAAACCACTCATTTTGTGCACAGTTCGTATCGAGGAAAGACCTCATAGCTGGCTACGGGCATGCTCGCACTGGCTCTAGATAGGAAGTACAAACCAAGATCAAATGGAAATCTTTAGTTGCCAAAGGCACCATTCACAGGGAGTTTGCAGCGAAATTGGAGGTTGTTGAAGATTTGCAAACCTTATTTGTGTAGGCCACGCCAACGTGTTGCACGAAGGATCATGGTAATTCTCTTTGTGTGTGTTATATTGTTGTGTGAATACAGACACGCCAGTGTCTCCACTCTACTGTCTTGTTGTACCCTTTAAATTGAGTTTCACATGGACAGAGAGAACCCCCTTGTCATGCCTGACGCCGCACGGTTTTATGTTTCCATGCAGAAATGTTATATATTGTAGCGACGGTGGGCGTTGTCGCGTGTGCATTAAAGGATCCTGGGGGGAGTTCAGACTAGCGCTAGTTGGACCTTTGTCGCCCTCCTAATATGCAGGACCTATACTAGGAATATTTAACTCCAACTCGGTAACGGAGGAGTTAAAGGACGTTTAACACCGTCACAGATGTTCATGGTGATGTGTTAGGTGGAGTGTGTTGTGTGTGTTCAATAAAGGCAACTCTGGCAGTCAAGCGTTGTAAGGGGCGCGGGGGTTGTATCCTGCTGAACCTTGGCTCCAGTCTATTCATTCCCCTGCTCTTCGCCACAATATTATACCTGCAAGGGAAACATTTAAAAAATGATACAAAATTTCTATTGATTTTGAGATTCATGTATTTCTCTGTGTATTTCTGTCTAAAATCTGAACGGTATCACAAAGAGACAGGCACAGTCAGCCAGAGGACATACTCTCACAAATATATGACATAGGTCTAGTAAATTTTTTACATAATTATCGTGGAAATGTTACATATTATACCTTTAACCATGTCTAACCTAAAACCTAAACCTAACCATATATCCAGCTCAAATAAGCAATAAACATTTATTTTTCATTGACATGCCTAAAACATGTTTTGATTTCCAGGCTAATAACACTTCTCCTTATTCCTCATGAGTAAAAGAGATATCAGATGGGTATCTTACTTTAGAATGATTATGCCGCTACATACCTCATCCAGACATCTGTCTCTATACATCACTTTACTCCGGCTCACACTGGCTCTATAAAAACTTTTATTGCTACTGCCCCCATTCACAGGGACCTTACAGGGAAATTGGAAGGAAATTGAATATTTGCAAACATTATTTGTATAGGCCCCGTCAACGTGTTGCACAAAGGATCATGGGAAATATCTGAGTGTGTGTTGTAGTCTGTGATGAAGGTAAACGACGGTGCCATGCCGTAATTCCGACGCCTCATTTTTCCGACGTCTCAATGGTCCGAAATATTTCCTATTAGATCGACATACCACTATGCCGACGGTTCAATGTTCCGAAAACGGAACCCATTGTTCCGAAGGGCCGTTTGTCCGATAAGTCAAACAAGAGAGAGGCGCATTATACCTCTCTCTCTCTCTCTCTCTCTCTCTCTCTCTCTCTCTCTCTCTCTCTCAGCACCAAAATACCTAGGCCAGGATATCACGTTCACGATGAATATTGGAGAGCAAAGTCGCAAAGTAGCAAATTTGGTCAAAAACAATCACATTTTATAAACTCCCATGTATACCAACTACAAATATTATTGGGAGAGAGAAAAGAGAGCTCCGTCCTCGCAGGACAGTTTATTTCAGCTTGCCACAACATGAGGGATGACATTCTACACCAGGCCTCACTGTTTGATTGATAACTGATTATTAGTAACCTATAATGCCTTTTATGTAGCTTTTCATTTCATTAATTGAATGACTTGAATTATTATTATTTTTTTACTATTAATTCTATTTGTCAGTATCAGTATGTTATGTTATATTGTTATAGGTTGATATATGTACATATTGTTCTGACGTTCTCTATTGTTATTTTGTGTAATATTTGTATTACTGTAACGCTTTGGCAACACTGTTTGGCTTACCAATAGTCATGCTAATAGAGCTTTTTGAATTGAATTGAATTGAGAGAGAGAGAGAGAGAGAGAGAGAGAGAGAGAGAGAGAGAGAGAGAGAGAGAGAGAGAGAGAGAGAGAGAGAGAGAGGGGGGGGAGAGAGAGAGAGAGAGAGAGAGAGAGAGAGAGAGAGAGAGAGAGAGGGGGGGGAGAGAGAGAGAGAGATAGACAGAGAGAGAGAGAGAGAGAGAGAGAGAGAGAGAGAGAGAGAGAGAGGGGGAGAGAGGGGGAGAGAGAGAGAGGGGGAGAGAGACAGAGACAGAAACAGAGACAGACAGAGTATAACCTTCTGGCCGACGACGTCAACATAGAGCAAGGACTGCTCTGACTCCTCCCACACCGGCCCCTCGCCAATCAGACAGCTCTCCTTCACCACACATTCCACCTTCACCGATGACATCACCAGAGGAGCAGGTACCTGGAGGTGAGGAGAGGGGAGGAGAGGAGAGGAGAGGAGAGGAGGAGAGGAGAGAGAGGAGGAGAGGAGAGAGGAGGAGAGGAGGAGAGAGGAGAGGAGGAGAGGAGAGGAGGAGGGAGGACAGGAGAGGAGAGAGGAGGAGGGAGGAGGGGAGAGAAGAGAGAGGAGGAGAGGAGAGAGGAGAGGAGGAGAGGAGAGGAGAGAGGAGGAGAGGAGGAGGGAGGAGAGGAGCGGAGGAGGGAGGAGAGGAGAGGAGGAGAGGAGAGGGGGAGGCAGGAGGGGAGAGGAGAGGAGGAGGAGATTATTCCATGGAGGAAAAGAGGAGGAGGGAGGAGAGGAGAGGAGAGGAGAGGAGAAGAGGAGAGAGGAGAGGAGGAGGGAGGAGAGGAGAGGAGGAGGGGAGAGGAGAGGAGAGGAGGAGGGGAGAGGAGAGGAGAGAGGAGAGGAGGAGGGAGGAGAGGAGAGGAGGAGGGGAGAGGAGAGGAGAGAGGAGAGGAGGAGGGAGGAGAGGAGAGGAAGAGGGGAGAGGAGAGGAGAGAGCAGGAGGTAAGTCATTAGATCCTGAGTAGATCGGTCCCTAGCTCCCTCTTCTCCCTCCTCCTCTCCCCTCCTCCTCTCCCTCTCCCCCCCAATGTGACTGCGCTCTGCTCCACCTCCACCACCAGGTGGCGACATTGCTTCACCTTTACTCGGTAAACGGGTGAAGCAAATCAGCGACATGTCGTTCCACCCTCTATATCAGACCTCCACCCTCTATATCAGACCTCCACCCTCTATATCAGACCTCCACCCACTATATCAGACCTCCACCCTCTATATCAGACCTCCACCCCTCTATATCAGACCTCCACCCTCTATATCAGACCTCCACCCGCTATATCAGACCTCCACTAGGGCTGTCACTTTTTCCAAAAATGAAATTCGAACGAATTTCGAATGTCCATAATTAATTTGAATACATTCGAATACATTCGACACCCCCCACACGACAACAGTCTTGATTTTTTAAGTAGCTCTTTTTATTTCTTACGGAAAGAAAATGAGACTCTTTCACATGCCTCTGAACTCATATAGGCTAACATAGGAGTTGAAAAAACAAACTCAAATAAAACATTTTTAAATAAAGAAAGGAGTGCGCCGATTTTAGCTAGAACAAGGCAGCATGGCCCGACTTAATTTCACATGCCTCTGAACTCATATAGGCTAACATAGGAGTTGAAAAAACAAACTCAAATAGAACATTTTTAAATAAAGAAAGGAGTGCGCCGATTTGAACAAGGCAGCATGGCCCGATTTAATTTCTGAGATTATTGGCCAGAAAAACAAGTCTGTCGACTTGGTCTGGATCGAGTGCAGCTCTCTTTTTATTTACAATATTTCCTGCTGAGGAGAACACGCGCTCGGAGCGCACAGACGTTCCTGGCACATACAGGTACTTACGGGCCAACTTTGAAAGCTGTGGGTACCTGTGACACCCTGTATCTCTCCACCAACTGAGCGGGTTTTTATCTGCGGAGAGAGTCTCCTTCAAGTAGTCTCGCAGCTCTCCGTTACCGCTGCAGCTGCTTCTGTCCGCCTTGCTGTACAAGTCCCCAAACAGGCTGCCCATCGCGCCCAGCACAGCAGCGGACTTGTCTCCCTGTCGTGTGCGATCATCAGTGTCGGTCTCCGTTTCACTGAGCTCGTGTGAGAGGCTTTCAGTCACGAGTTGTTTCTGTTCAGGGGAAAGGTGGACCAACCGGGAGAAGCGGGGATCCAGGAGGGCCGCTTTGTTGAGGAGAAGCCACTCGCCGCTCTCTTCTTTATAGCGCATTTTTAGATTCGCCACCATTCGGCCTACGAGAATAACAAAATGCATTATTATTATATGTAGTGAATTCGGCACAAATGTAATGTTTGGCTTTAAGGCATGGTCTTAATATTTATTTAAAACATAAAAGCAAATACCTCTGACTTCTTTGATGGCGGGTTTATGCGCGGCTTCATGCGTGCTCAGCTGAGACACCATGACGTGCTGCAGGGGGAGGACAGCTGATGCTGTCGGGTAGGCATCGGTGGAGAGGGCCTGAGTTGCAACTTTGAATGGCTTTAGTGTGTCTTTTAGCTGCTCAACTGTAGTCCACTCTGAAGTGCTCAGTTCGAGATGTGACAATTTTTTGGCAAAGATGACTGCAGCCACTGCTGCCTGTTGCTCTGATGCGCGGCAGATCATATCATAGGTTGTATTCCACCTGGTTACACAGTCATTGATCAGCTTCTCCTTTTTTAATCCGAGGAGCTCCTGCTTCTCTTGCAGCAGGCAGGTGTCAGATGGAGACCTCCCAAAATGAGCCGCCGTCTGCTTTAGCCGGGAAAGAGCTGTGTCAACGGCTTTCACCTCCAGCCCCTTACGCACGGCCAGGTTTAGCGTGTGGGCTAAACAGGGAACATTTATAAGCCCTACATTCCTTATGGCGTTTACGTAGTTTAGAGCATTATCTGTGGCCACGGCAACAACCGCTTCACGGGAGATGTTATATTCATTCAGCGTGCTGGTGATGCTTTCTGCAACATGTACAGCTGTGTGACTGCCTCTCAGCTCCTTAGTGCACAACACATAATTGTCTAGTTCCCACAGGTCTGAGATGCAGTGAGCTGTAACGGTTACATAAGCGTGTGTGGCCAGCGATGTCCACCCGTCTGTGGTCAGAGCGAGGGTTTTGTGTTGTAACATTGTCTTTAGGTTTTCCCGTGTCGCATCATAGAGCTGCACTATCTGTGATGAGATTGTGGTTCGACTTGGAATTCTGTATCGTGGCTCCAGCTCTCTCAATAGCTCCTGAAACCTGTCTCCCGAAATGACAGCAATGGGGCGCATATCCTTACATATAAACCGTGTGATTTTACCGGTGATGGCCTTGTTACGGGCGTCAGGTAAGGGGCCTGCTGACTGAGCCGAAAAGAATGCTGTCACGCGCGGCTGTACACTCGGCGCTGTTCCGCTCGGCAGTTGTTCCTCTGCTGCTACATTTCGGTGGTAAGCTAGCAGATGAGTGCGCAAATTTGATGTTGTCGATAAGTACGACAGCTCTCTTTTACAAAGACGACAAACGGCCTTATCTTTGTTTGTGACTTTTCCACCCACGGTGGAAAAGCCGAAATGCTTCCAAACGCTGCTTTTTAAATGTGATGGTGTCGTTATGGTCCGCTCCTTGCAATTCTCCATTTTTAATTTCAGTTTTTTAATAGCCGTATCTCGGTTCGCGTTCTCTTCAGTTACGTTTTGTTTCAAAGGCCAAGAGGGTCGGCAACAGGTCAAACTGATAAAATGTTAGCGCGCCCTCTGCTGGATCGAAAGCAGACTACTTAAAATGGGCTTCAGTTCTTATGAGACGGCAGCACACACAGTTCGAATAGAGAATTACACTTCGAATTCGAACTTTTCACCCCACCTTCGAACGAATATTCGAACTTCGAATAAAAAGTGACAGCCCTAACCTCCACCCTCTATATCAGACCTCCACCCGCTATATCAGTCCTCCACCCTCTATATCAGACCTCCACCCTCTATATCAGACCTCCACCCGCTATATCAGTCCTCCACCCTCTATATCAGACCTCCGCCCTCTATATCAGACCTCCACCCTCTATATCAGACCTCCACCCGCTATATCAGACCTCCACCCTCTATATCAGACCTCCACCCTCTATATCAGACCTCCACCCGCTATATCAGTCCTCCACCCTCTATATCAGACCTCCACCCTTTATATCAGACCTCCACCCGCTATATCAGTCCTCCAACCTCTATATCAGACCTCCACCCTCTTTATCAGACCTCCACCCTCTTTATCAGACCTCCACCCTCTATATCAGACCTCCACCATCTATATCAGACCTCCACCCTCTTTACCAGACCTCCAGCTCTATATCAGACCTCCGCCCTCTATATCAGACCTCCACCCTCTATATCAGACCTCCACCCGCTATATCAGTCCTCCACCCTCTATATCAGACCTCCAGCCTCTATATTAGACCTCCACCATCTATATCAGACCTCCACCCTCTATATCAGACCTGCACCATCTATATCAGACCTCCACCCTCTTTATCAGACCTCCACCCCTCTATATCAGACCTCCACCCTCTATATCAGTCCTCCACCCTCTATATCAGACCTCCACCCTCTTTATCAGACCTCCACCCCTCTATATCAGACCTCCACCCTCTATATCAGACCTCCACCCTCTATATCAGTCCTCCACCCTCTATATCAGACCTCCACCCTCTATATCAGACCTCCACCATCTATATCAGACCTCCAACCTGTTTATCAGACCTCCACCCTCTATATCAGACCTCCAACCTCTATATCAGACCTCCACCCTCTTTATCAGACCTCCACCCTCTTTATCAGACCTCCACCCTCTATATCAGACCTCCACCATCTATATCAGACCTCCACCCTCTTTACCAGACCTCCAGCTCTATATCAGACCTCCGCCCTCTATATCAGACCTCCACCCTCTATATCAGACCTCCACCCGCTATATCAGTCCTCCACCCTCTATATCAGACCTCCACCCCTCTATATCAGACCTCCACCCGCTATATCAGACCTCCACCCTCTATCTCAGACCTCCACCCTCTTTATCAGACCTCCACCCTCTATATCAGACCTCCAACCTCTATATCAGACCTCCACCCTCTATATCAGACCTCCACCCTCTATATCAGACCTCCACCCTCTATATCAGACCTCCACCCTCTTTATCAGACCTCCACCCTCTATATCAGACCTCCAACCTCTATATCAGGCCTCCACCCTCTATATCAGACCTCCACCCTTTTATATCAGACCTCCACCCTCTATATCAGACCTCCACCCTCTATATCAAACCTCCACCCTCTATATCAGAACGGGTCTACAACTCATTGCAGAACGGTGAACCGGGAGAGGAACCAGCTCACCTGGTTACAGCCGCTTTGTCGACGAACACACGTCTCGTTATGCCGAATCTCTGCCTGTCTGCGGGGTCCTGCTGAAGGCTTCTTTTCTAGAATGAACACAGGACTTTGAACCCATCGAACATGCAAGAAACGAGAAACGTCTGGCAGTGTGTTGTGCGACCCACTGGGTTTGTTGTCGCCTGTTGGCGGGGAGCCATAACGTCTCCTCATACCTGACCTGGACTCCATTCCTCAAGCTCTCCTAGTTAAGGTGAAGTGATAGAACTCGGTTATTCTCTAGCTCACATACAGCCGTGATGTTCAGAAGATCTCCCCCCCCCCCTTCTGTACCCCCCTCCCTCAGTACCTCTCCCCCCCCCCACAGTACCCCCCCCCCCCACAGTACCTCTCCCCCCACAGTACCCCTCATCCCCCCAGAGTACCCCCCCTCCCACAGTATTATCACATGGTATTATTATAGACAGTATAGTATTATTACATGTTATTATTATATTATAGTATTATCACATGGTATTATTATAGTATTATCACATGTTATTATCATAGTATAGTATTATTATATGGTATTATTACAGACAGTAAAGTATTATTACATGTTATTATATTATAGTATTATCACATGGTATTATTATAGTATTATGACATGGTATTATCATCCGGTCAGAGAGTAGACGCATACACAGGGAACAGTTCAGGATGTTTATATCTCTTGCAGTCGAATGACATCAATGATGGCTTCAATAAGTAACCAAATAAATGACGGAATGGATGAACAGATGTATGAATGATGTAGGAATGGTTTTTCTGTAAGACAGAATAAGAAATAGACAAATAGTTATTACTAGATTTACCTACTAAAACACCGGGCTCTAGTACTAACAACATCTCATAAATGCTATACAAACATAACTGGCATAAATAGCTGCCACATGCACACGTTAACACAATAATGCAATAGTGCAATATAACGGCCGACATGGTGCGGCAGCCTGACGCACATGTGCTACACGAGGTGCAGGCTAATACACTAGCTACCCAATTTGTGAGTAAATCAATTAACACAGTAACACAACCACACAAATCACGGCTACTATAAGGAACCGAGTTACGGAATGTATATAACATTTATATTACGTAGATACACGTGGTTCAATACTACTCACTCTTCACGAACGCATTCTCTGTCATGACGTGTTAAACAGTCGCGCGCAACGAGCCCTGGCGCAGCCCCGTACAACTCGTAACTCTAGGACCCTACGGCGCTACCTGGGCTGCCCAAAGTGCCTGAATAGAAATAACGCTATATATTATACGATACGATATTACGAACTAATAGGGAATTTACAACAGCCGCCCCCTGAATAGCATGGCTATTATGTAAACAAAATAAATTCCCTAAGGTGCTACAGGAGTCCCTGGATCAGCGTCGTCGTCCGGAACAGCTGGCAGCCGGACAAGGCGTGCTACTGGTCGCAGGTAAGTCTTGTCCCCCACTTGGACCTCAGCAGACCGGATGCATCCATCGGCACTGGCATTCAGCCTGACCACCTTCCCAACGGGCCAATGAGCACGCGGCAGCTGAGGATCGACGATCATCACGACAGTGTCCTGGAGAAGATCATCGGTAGGTTGGTGCCACTTCTGGCGGACCTGAAGAGACGGTAAGTAGCTTCTGATGAATTGTGTCCAGAAGTGATCCACCATCATTTGACAATGACGCCACCGTCTCCTGGTGAGTGGGTCCGGAGCGTAGGACACTTGTGGCAAGGAGGCGTCCCGCCGCCCCATCAGCAACATGTTTGGTGTCACAGGATCTGGATCCCCAACGTCTGACGACACGTATCCTAAGGGCTTGGAATTGAGGATACCTTCTACCTCAATTAAGACTGTGAGCAGGACTTCTTCTTGGAGGGACTGAGCACCAATCACCACCTGCAGGGCTTTCTTGACGGATTGTATCTCACGTTCCCAGGCGCCACCAAAGTGGGGAGCCGCTGGTGGGTTGAACTTGAATTTGATCCGTTGCTTGGCAAGTCCCTCTTGTAGCTGTGGTTCCATTGCAGCAAATGCCTCCTTCAGCTCTCTCTCTGCCCCTCGGAAGTTTGTTCCCTGATCAGAGAGAACCTCGAAAGGGGTGCCTCTACGTGCGATGAATCGCCTCAATGCTAGGAGGAAGGCGTCGGCGTCGATACTATTTAGCAGATCCAAGTGGACACATCGAGTGGTGAGACATTTGAATATGACACCCCATCGTTTCTCACTGCGCCGCCCGACCTTGATGACGTATGGTCCAAAGCAGTCCACTCCCGTCGAGAAGAACGGAGGCTTGAAGATCCGCAGGCGGGCAGGGGGTAGGTCCGCCATTATTGGAACCACTGGCTGCCCTCTCCATTTTCTGCATTCCGTACAAGTCCTCTGATGGTGCTTGATAGCCTGTCTCCCACGCAGGACCCAGTACTTGCGCCTGATCTCGGCGAAGACCCTATCGGGTCCTGGGTGGAGTAGTCGTGCATCCATGTCCTTGATAAGGAGTCTTGTTACCGCATGGCAGGGATCGAGAACTATGGGGTGGATGTCGGTAGAACAGGAAGTGTCCATACGACGAAAGCGTCCACCGACCCGGATAAGACCCATTGTTGGATCCATCTCCGGTGTAAGCGTACTGAGCTTACTGCTGGGCAGTACTGGTTTACCAGCCCTGAGACACTTAATCTCTCCTGGGAAGCAGTCTGCTTGGCTAGCCTTCAGCAGGAGGGCTTCGGCGTCGAGAAGGTCCGGTTGAGGTAGGGATGGGTCAGCCGCCGCCCCATCAAATAACTGCTGGGTGGCGTTGACCAGGTCTGTCCAGCTGTTGAACTGTGTGACGTCTGGTGTTTGAGGTGCCAGACTCATCTGTGTGAGGCCGCAGAAGATACTGTGCTTGAGCTCAGCAGCATCTTCTGGCTCTGTGGAGGTGGGAAGCGATGGCCAATTTTTAGGTGGACCACGGAGGAACGATGGCCCTTGAATCCACCGATTTGGCGCCGCCAGCTCAACCAAAGTCTTGCCGCGGGTGAGATCGTCGGCTGGATTGTTGGCCGTGTCCACATACCGCCAGGTATGCAAGGACGTCAGGTCATGAATCTCTGAGACTCTGGTTCCAACAAAGACCTTGAACCTGCAGGACTCGGATGTCAACCAGGTTAAGACGGTGGTGGAGTCAGTCCAAAGGAAGGTCTGGGTGATGCTTAAGGTGAGCTCTCGATGAACGAGGGAGGACAGCTGGGCTCCTGTCAATGCTGCACAGAGCTCTAGACGTGGCATTGACTGCTGGCGCTTCGGAGCCACCCTAGACCTTGCCATAACGAATGAGACATGGACAGTGTCGTCACTCTTCGTTGTGAGGTAAACTGCCGAACCGTATGCCTGTTCAGAGGCATCACAGAAGACATGCATTGTATACTCTGTGGCATCATTGGCAATGTCCTGTGGTGCGTAGGTTCGCGGTAGGGAGATATTTACCAGCTCGGGGAGTTCCCTCTCCCAGCTGGACCAGGCCTCAAGGATGTCAGGAGGAAGGTTTGGGTCGTCCCAGCTCCTCTTCTTCGCCCACAGTTTCTGGACGAGAACCTTGGCCCGCGTTGTGTAGGGAATGATGAATCCAAGAGGATCATATTGTCTGGCCAGTACCTTGTACACGTGGCGCATGGTGGGAATCTCGCTCTCCATCGGCTTGGGCTTGTAGCCAAGTTGATCGGTCGGACAATGCCACCCTAGGCCCAGGGCCGGCTCCTGAGGGTCGGTGCTCTTCTCAGCTAACCATAGCTCTGTGCTCTCTGATCTGGCAGTGGAAGGCAGATGGGAGACGACAGATGGGAAGTTACTTGCCCACTGCCGGATCTCGAATCCTCCCTAGGCCAGACACTGCCGCATCTTGTCCACGAGAAGCTTGGCAGACTCGGGTGTTGAAAGGCTCTGGAGACAGTTGTCCACGTAGAACGACTGCTCTATGGACTGCAGGATGTCTTCGTTTCCCTCTGCGTGGTCTTTGACGTGCTTCTGCAGCGCAAACGTTGCACAGCATGGGCTGCTTGTTGTACCGAATGGCAAGACTTGCCACTGGTAGATGTTAGGTTGCTCTTCTCGTCGCAGGTTCCTCCAGGCGAACCTCAGCAATGGCCGGTCCTCTGGTAGGAGCCGAACCTGATGGAACATTGCCCGGATATCTCCACTGATGGCGACAGCATACTGCCGGAATCGCAGGAGGACCCCGATGAGCGATGGTCCAAGGGTTGGACCTGGGAGGAGTTGCTCATTAAGGGAGAGGCCGCAGTAGGTGAAGGAGCAATCAAAGACTAGGCGATCCTTGCCGTTGTGATGGACGAGGTGATGGGGAATGAACCATGACTCACTGGACTTATCCGTCTCTTCTTTGCTGAGCTTGGTAACGCACCCTCCATCGATGAGCTTTTGGATCTCTGCTTCGTAGACTTTAGCCTTAGCTGGGTCCTTTTCCAGTCGGCGTTCTGTGCTGCGGAGCATTGGCATGACTGCTTCAGCAGCGGCTTTCAGCAGTGGCGCGTCCTTAGCCCGGAGCAGAGGTGTGGCGTACCGGAATGTGTCAATGACCTTCACCCTCTCAGTGCGTGCTTCCAGGATGCTCACGGCCTCTTGGTCCAGACGGGACCGTACTGCTAGCTTCTCGCTTCGAAACGGGAGGACGTCGAGCTGCCAGAGACGTTCAACATGTTGGTAGTAGTCGTCTGGCGCTGGCTTGAGAGATGTGAAGTAGCATGAAGCAGCATGAGACCCGAGACCATCTGGACCCTGGAGCACCCAGCCGAGCGCTGTGTGTACAGCTGCGGGTCCACCTCTGGGGCCGAACCTGACGGGCTCTTTGGCTGTGATCAGGTGGGTGCAATCTGCACCGATTAGCAGTAGCGGACGCACCTTACTGAAGTTATGCAGCTGGAGGCCCCTCAAGTGGCGATAGCGCTTCTGAAGTGCAGTTACGGGGTAAGATTGCTCTGACAGGGCTAGCCGTCCCGCTGTGAAGGCACCCTTAACCAGGTGCTGTTCTGAAGGCCGTGCCAGGGAGGCCACATGGAAGTTTACCGACGCACCAGTGAGGCGAGCCACATCTTGGCGGATTGTCCGCAGAGCGAGAGATTCGGCTTCGCCTTTGAGTTCCAGGTGACGAACAGCAACTGGCAGTATTATTGTGCGTTCGGCCCCATCGTCAAGGATCGCGTAGGTGTGCAGCGACTTGCTCCCATGGCTAATGATGATTTGCACCACCTTGAGGTACACCTTTCCTCCTTGCTTGGAGTTGGCTAGTGAGGCGCGATCCTCTGGCGTGATGAGGTAGACACCGGGACCTGGCTTGGTAATGGTATGGAGAACTCTGAGGTGAACCTCCTGACATTCACTGCACCCTTTCTTCAGGGTGCAGGCGTCTTGCTTATGGTTGGTGCGACCACACTTACGACAACGCTTGCCGTCTGCTATCCACTTCTCGATCTCTTCCGGTGAGTGCCGGACGATGTCTGGACACTGTGATAGGTAGTGATCGGCACTCTTGCAGAAGAGACATATCCTCTCGAACTTCTGCTGCTTGGCCGCCGACCTAAACGTGTCTGAAAGCTGACGGCTGTCAGATTTAGGCTTGTCGGAGCCATGATAAACTGAGAGGTTGCGAGGCCTGGGCACAGGAACTTGCCTATCTCTGTTGGGGGCCTGTGGCCCTTCAGTCCGATGGCGCTGTGCCATTCTTGCGGACAGTCTTTGGGCTTCAGCCTTCACCCTGAGCCAGTCGGAGAGGTCTCGAAGGTTGTACGGGTTTAGGCTGTTTGTATTGAGGCGACCTTGAGCCTGTAGATGCTCCACAAAGCCGTCCCTCGATTGCATAGGGAGCTTACTCAGGAGCCGATCGACATGGCCGGTCGACATCACTTCCATTCCGTTGGGCCCTTCCAGCGATGTAAGCATTCCCACTAGCAGGTCGACGCTAAGGGCGAAGCTCTGGAAGGCTTTGGGATCTCCTGCTTTGAGGTCAGGAGAGTTCAGGATCGTGGCAATCTCACTTTGCGCGAGTTGATGTGGCTGTCCGTATTGCCGCTGTAAGGCCTGCATGGCGGCGGTGTAGGGCTGCGCATAATGCCTGCAGGACTGTGCTATCAACCTGGCTTCATCCAGAACCAGGTGCTCCATAAGTACACGGTACTTGTAATGCTCAGAGAGTTCAGTATGTTCAGTAACCATGACTCACTGGACTTATCCGTCTCTTCTTTGCTGAGCTTGGTAACGCACCCTCCATCGATGAGCTTTTGGATCTCTGCTTCGTAGACTTTAGCCTTAGCTGGGTCCTTTTCCAGTCGGCGTTCTGTGCTGCGGAGCATTGGCATGACTGCTTCAGCAGCGGCTTTCAGCAGTGGCGCGTCCTTAGCCCGGAGCAGAGGTGTGGCGTACCGGAATGTGTCAATGACCTTCACCCTCTCAGTGCGTGCTTCCAGGATGCTCACGGCCTCTTGGTCCAGACGGGACCGTACTGCTAGCTTCTCGCTTCGAAACGGGAGGACGTCGAGCTGCCAGAGACGTTCAACATGTTGGTAGTAGTCGTCTGCCGCTGGCTTGAGAGATGTGAAGTAGCATGAAGCAGCATGAGACCCGAGACCATCTGGACCCTGGAGCACCCAGCCGAGCGCTGTGTGTACAGCTGCGGGTCCACCTCTGGGGCCGAACCTGACGGGCTCTTTGGCTGTGATCAGGTGGGTGCAATCTGCACCGATTAGCAGTAGCGGACGCACCTTACTGAAGTTATGCAGCTGGAGGCCCCTCAAGTGGCGATAGCGCTTCTGAAGTGCAGTTACGGGG
The DNA here is from genome assembly GCF_902167405.1 of Gadus morhua. Taxonomy (NCBI): domain Eukaryota; kingdom Metazoa; phylum Chordata; class Actinopteri; order Gadiformes; family Gadidae; genus Gadus; species Gadus morhua. The sequence continues at coordinate 27,241,246 of NC_044060.1, read as the reverse complement.
TAAGATTGCTCTGACAGGGCTAGCCGTCCCGCTGTGAAGGCACCCTTAACCAGGTGCTGTTCTGAAGGCCGTGCCAGGGAGGCCACATGGAAGTTTACCGACGCACCAGTGAGGCGAGCCACATCTTGGCGGATTGTCCGCAGAGCGAGAGATTCGGCTTCGCCTTTGAGTTCCAGGTGACGAACAGCAGCTGGCAGTATTATTGTGCGTTCGGCCCCATCGTCAAGGATCGCGTAGGTGTGCAGCGACTTGCTCCCATGGCTAATGATGATTTGCACCACCTTGAGGTACACCTTTCCTCCTTGCTTGGAGTTGGCTAGTGAGGCGCGATCCTCTGGCGTGATGAGGTAGACACCGGGACCTGGCTTGGTAATGGTATGGAGAACTCTGAGGTGAACCTCCTGACATTCACTGCACCCTTTCTTCAGGGTGCAGGCGTCTTGCTTATGGTTGGTGCGACCACACTTACGACAACGCTTGCCGTCTGCTATCCACTTCTCGATCTCTTCCGGTGAGTGCCGGACGATGTCTGGACACTGTGATAGGTAGTGATCGGCACTCTTGCAGAAGAGACATATCCTCTCGAACTTCTGCTGCTTGGCCGCCGACCTAAACGTGTCTGAAAGCTGACGGCTGTCAGATTTAGGCTTGTCGGAGCCATGATAAACTGAGAGGTTGCGAGGCCTGGGCACAGGAACTTGCCTATCTCTGTTGGGGGCCTGTGGCCCTTCAGTCCGATGGCGCTGTGCCATTCTTGCGGACAGTCTTTGGGCTTCAGCCTTCACCCTGAGCCAGTCGGAGAGGTCTCGAAGGTTGTACGGGTTTAGGCTGTTTGTATTGAGGTGACCTTGAGCCTGTAGATGCTCCACAAAGCCGTCCCTCGATTGCTTAGGGAGCTTACTCAGGAGCCGATCGACATGGCCGGTCGACATCACTTCCATTCCGTTGGGCCCTTCCAGCGATGTAAGCATTCCCACTAGCAGGTCGACGCTAAGGGCGAAGCTCTGGAAGGCTTTGGGATCTCCTGCTTTGAGGTCAGGAGAGTTCAGGATCGTGGCAATCTCACTTTGCGCGAGTTGATGTGGCTGTCCGTATTGCCGCTGTAAGGCCTGCATGGCGGCGGTGTAGGGCTGCGCATAATGCCTGCAGGACTGTGCTATCAACCTGGCTTCATCCAGAACCAGGTGCTCCATAAGTACACGGTACTTGTAATGCTCAGAGAGTTCAGTATGTTCAGTAACCATGACTCACTGGACTTATCCGTCTCTTCTTTGCTGAGCTTGGTAACGCACCCTCCATCGATGAGCTTTTGGATCTCTGCTTCGTAGACTTTAGCCTTAGCTGGGTCCTTTTCCAGTCGGCGTTCTGTGCTGCGGAGCATTGGCATGACTGCTTCAGCAGCGGCTTTCAGCAGTGGCGCGTCCTTAGCCCGGAGCAGAGGTGTGGCGTACCGGAATGTGTCAATGACCTTCACCCTCTCAGTGCGTGCTTCCAGGATGCTCACGGCCTCTTGGTCCAGACGGGACCGTACTGCTAGCTTCTCGCTTCGAAACGGGAGGACGTCAAGCTGCCAGAGACGTTCAACATGTTGGTAGTAGTCGTCTGGCGCTGGCTTGAGAGTTGTGAAGTAGCATGAAGCAGCATGAGACCAGAGACCATCTGGACCCTGGAGCACCCAGCCGAGCGCTGTGTGTACAGCTGTGGGTCCACCTCTGGGGCCGAACCTGACGGGCTCTTTGGCTGTGATCAGGTGGGTGCAATCTGCACCGATTAGCAGTAGCGGACGCACCTTACTGAAGTTATGCAGCTGGAGGCCCCTCAAGTGGCGATAGCGCTTCTGAAGTGCAGTTACGGGGTAAGATTGCTCTGACAGGGCTAGCCGTCCCGCTGTGAAGGCACCCTTAACCAGGTGCTGTTCTGAAGGCCGTGCCAGGGAGGCCACATGGAAGTTTACCGACGCACCAGTGAGGCGAGCCACATCTTGGCGGATTGTCCGCAGAGCGAGAGATTCGGCTTCGCCTTTGAGTTCCAGGTGACGAACAGCAGCTGGCAGTATTATTGTGCGTTCGGCCCCATCGTCAAGGATCGCGTAGGTGTGCAGCGACTTGCTCCCATGGCTAATGATGATTTGCACCACCTTGAGGTACACCTTTCCTCCTTGCTTGGAGTTGGCTAGTGAGGCGCGATCCTCTGGCGTGATGAGGTAGACACCGGGACCTGGCTTGGTAATGGTATGGAGAACTCTGAGGTGAACCTCCTGACATTCACTGCACCCTTTCTTCAGGGTGCAGGCGTCTTGCTTATGGTTGGTGCGACCACACTTACGACAACGCTTGCCGTCTGCTATCCACTTCTCGATCTCTTCCGGTGAGTGCCGGACGATGTCTGGACACTGTGATAGGTAGTGATCGGCACTCTTGCAGAAGAGACATATCCTCTCGAACTTCTGCTGCTTGGCCGCCGACCTAAACGTGTCTGAAAGCTGACGGCTGTCAGATTTAGGCTTGTCGGAGCCATGATAAACTGAGAGGTTGCGAGGCCTGGGCACAGGAACTTGCCTATCTCTGTTGGGGGTCTGTGGCCCTTCAGTCCGATGGCGCTGTGCCATTCTTGCGGACAGTCTTTGGGCTTCAGCCTTCACCCTGAGCCAGTCGGAGAGGTCTCGAAGGTTGTACGGGTTTAGGCTGTTTGTATTGAGGCGACCTTGAGCCTGTAGATGCTCCACAAAGCCGTCCCTCGATTGCTTAGGGAGCTTACTCAGGAGCCGATCGACATGGCCGGTCGACATCACTTCCATTCCGTTGGGCCCTTCCAGCGATGTAAGCATTCCCACTAGCTGGTCGACGCTAAGGGCGAAGCTCTGGAAGGCTTTGGGATCTCCTGCTTTGAGGTCAGGAGAGTTCAGGATCGTGGCAATCTCACTTTGCGCGAGTTGATGTGGCTGTCCGTATTGCCGCTGTAAGGCCTGCATGACGGCGGTGTAGGGCTGCGCATAATGCCTGCAGGACTGTGCTATCAACCTGGCTTCATCCAGAACCAGGTGCTCCATAAGTACACGGTACTTGTAATGCTCAGAGAGTTCAGTATGGGGACTGAGTAGGTGGTCCAGCGCCATCTTAAGGTCAGTGAAGTCTCTCTCATTGTCGTTGACCAACTTAGGCAGTTTTGGTACTGGGACTGGCTGCCTGGGAGGCTGGAGAGCGGATGGCATCTGTGTTGGTGTATGCTGGGGCTGAAGGGCATACTGGACCGGTGCTGGAGGCACCAGCTGATAGGCTGGCTGAGTTGTTGGAGCAGGCTGGGGGTGGTACACCGGTTGTGGATGATGGCTCAGCTGGTACGGTGGTAGAGGCGCCAGCTGATAGGCTGGCTGAGTTGGGATGACTGGCGGAGGCTGATACGCTGTCTGCTGGGGGACAGCAGGTGTGTATGGTAAGGGCGCCACTGCCCATGTGGGTGGTTGACAGGTAAACTGCTGAGGCATGCCTCCTGGGTGCTGGCCCACTGGCTGGAGAGCAGCTGCAGCTGGTAGCTGGTGTGCGGGGTACTGCGCTGTTGCAGTCTGGGGTTGATATGTAGGCTGTGCAGGCGTAGCTGGAGCATATTGATACGCTGTCTGGGGTTGATATGTAGGCTGTGCAGGCGTAGCTGGAGCATATTGATACGCTGTCTGGGGTTGATATGTAGGCTGTGCAGGCGTAGCTGGAGCATATAGATACGCTGTCTGGGGTTGATATGTAGGCTGTGCAGGCGTAGCTTGAACATATTGATATGCAGTCTGGGGTTGATATGTAGGCTGTGCAGGCGTAGATGGAGCATATTGATATGCTGTCTGGGCAAGTGTCATTGGCGTAGGCTGATATAGGGCCTGTACGGCCGTTGGCATATTGGCGCACATGATCTGCACAGGCGATGACACAGGCTGGTTTGGATGGAAGGCAGGCTGGTACCCCGCTGCTGTTGACAGTTGTTGGCCCACTGCTTGCATCGCCTGGGATTTAGACTGTGTCATGACCATACTCGTCGCAGTGGGAACTGGCGGCCTAGGAACTGCTCCGAATAGCGGTGCAGAAGTTATTGTTGATGGCAGGGACTGAGTCAACGTGTAGCTCTGCTGCCTTTGGCCTAGTGTACAACCTGTTTGAGACCGCAATACTGCGGTTGTTGTGCACAGCGACGATGTTAGCGACAGCTTATCTTGAGGCTGGGTAGGTGGTCCCGGCTGGGGGGATAACGACTGCTGCTGAATAACACGGCTGTCTGGTTGGGGGTCCAACAAAGGTGATTGGTTCGACGGGACACCTAGACCAGTATATGGCGTGTGCTGTTGCGTAGGAAGACCTGGTCCGCTTGCATCGAAGCTGTATTCTGTTAAGTGCCGACTGTAGCAGCTCTGTTCGGAGGTGGGTGGCGATTGGAGCCCCACAGACACGTGCTGGTGGCTGGGCAGACTGCTAGCATCCGATGCTAAGTCCCATTGACTCGCCTTATCGTCGACTGCTCCTGGCGAAAAGGGACAGGGAGGGGGCCCGAGCGCAGTGTATAGCTGGTCACCTGTAGCGGCGGACTCGGTCTGCAGGCTGAGTGACCGCAGCTGCTGTGCGCTGGCGCTCTCGATGTCTTCTTTGAAGGAGGCAGCATAAGGCATGAGGGACTGTGGTAAGCTGACCTGATAGCCCTGCATGTGTGCTGGAAGTTGTCGCGGCCTTCCTCGTCCTTGTGTTCCGCTTTCGGCTGCTGCTGTTCTCTGTGCGTCCATGGCTCCGTCGTGGGTGAAGTATTCCGGTTCGAAGGACCAATATTGTAAAATGTATGTGTGCGTTTGCTGGGATCACTTTATCCAGGACGGTAACTCCGATCAGAGAGTAGACGCATACACAGGGAACAGTTCAGGATGTTTATATCTCTTGCAGTCGAATGACATCAATGATGGCTTCAATAAGTAACCAAATAAATGACGGAATGGATGAACAGATGTCTTCAGGCACAAATTTTGTTTCTCTTTTGAGGTGAAAAAGCGGCTTGTCACTGCAACGTTTTTATCCAGTTTAGATTATGGAGATTTGATTTATATGAATGCCTCAGCTAAATGTCTATGTAAGATTGATGCTGTTTACCATGCTTCTCTGAGGTTTATTACTAACTGTAGAGCCCTGACCCATCACTGTGAATTGTATTCTCGAGTGGGTTGGCCCTCTTTGTCCACCAGGAGGCTGGGAAATTGGTGCACTTTTATTTATAAGGCCATGCTTGGGCTACTGCCATCATATATTTGTAATTTAATAACACAGAAAAGTATTGGTTCTTACAGTCTGCGCTCAAACAATTAGATGCTTCTGTTAGTTCCATTTGCCCGCACTGAATCAGGAAAAAGGGCATTCGTCCACTCTGCTTCCACCACATGGAACTGGCTGCAAAAAGATTTTAAATTAACCGAAATGATTTCTTTGAACGCTTTTAAATCTACGATGAGAGCATTTCAGACCACTTCTTTTACTTGTAGATGTTTTTATGAATTTTAATTTACTTGTAACTGTTTTTTATCATTTTAATTTCTGTCTATATGTTGTGAGTGTAATATTGTGAGTGTATATATGTTATTTGTTGCTGCCTCTTGGCCAGGACTCCCTCGAAAAAGAGGGTTTTAATCTCAATGGGACTTTCCTGGTTAAATAAAGGTCAAATAAAAATAAATAAAATGAATGATGTAGGAATGTTTTTTCTGTAAGACAGAATAAGAAATAGACAAATAGTTATTATTAGATTTACCTACTAAAACACCGGGCTCTAGTACTAACAACATCTCATAAATGCTATATAAACATAACTGGCATAAATAGCTGCCACATGCACACGTTAACACAATAATGCAATAGTGCAATATAACGGCCGACATGGTGCGGCAGCCTGACGCACACGTGCTACACGAGGTGCAGGCTAATACACTAGCTACCCAATTCGTGAGTAAATCAATTAACACAGTAACAGAACCACACAAATCACGGCTACTATAAGGAACCGAGTTACGGAATGTATATAACATTTATATTACGTAGATACACGTGGTTCAATACTACTCACTCTTCACGAACGCATTCTCTGTCATGACGTGTTAAACAGTCGCGCGCAACGAGCCCTGGCGCAGCCCATGGACATAATAAAGGATGGACCACGGACTGGAAAATGGCCGCCCATTCATTCCTATGCAAACCTGCTCAGTGGCGCATGGCAACATACAGGAGCGATTTGCTTCCGCGTTATGTGGCCAAGACACGTGACCTATTCCGTGACGTACCGGATGCAGAGATCTTCTTCTTCTTCTAGTTTAGTGGCGGATCATAGTTTTTCCCCATATACCGCCACCTACTTGACTACTACACAGGAGTTTGTGACAAGGACGTTGGCAAATGATACTTTAAATCGTAAAAATAAATTCAAAGAAAAAACCAAACTAACGAAACAAAATAAAACAAACTAACAAAAGAAATGAATAAATAAAATATAAAATAAAAAAATATATATACTTAAGGTTAAATTCTTCTAATTAGGTTAGTATCTTTTAGCTAATTTATCAGCAATTTCATTGCCATATATTCCATGGTGGGCTGGAATCCAACAGAACTGAATTACTAAACCAAGGCTTATAATATTTAAAAGAAGATGCTTTACCTCTATCACCAAATCTTCACGTATTGAATTATCTGTTATAAAACTTAGTATCTACAACCCATCTAAGAGCGGTTATTATTGTGGCCATCTCGATTGAGTATACTGATAAAGTCACCCACTCTATATCCATATCCTTTTTCAAATTCTGGCATATATATGCCAATACCACATTGTCACCAACTTAGTATCTACAACCCATCTAAGAGCGGTTATTATTGTGGCCATCTCGATTGAGTATACTGATAAAGTCACCCACTCTATATCCATATCCTTTTTCAAATTCTGGAATATATATGCCAATACCACATTGACACCATTCTATGATAGCTGATAACCAAGGTACACACTGTAATACTATAATCAAGAGGACATACAGGCAGTTCAAATAAAAAGAGATAGAACTTTATTGATCTGGAAACTTCATAAATATGTAAGATTGCTCCATATAATACCATAGTAACATAGTAAACGTATGTAGGCCTAAAAAATTCAGTTCAATGTTATTGCTTAAGAAACAGATTCCTTCCAACTAACTATTTTACGAAGAATGCAATCAATAATTTATATAAAAGTAAATGTTTACATATCGACCAGCAACGAAGTTGGAGTAGCCTACCCAAATATTGAATTGTAATACACCAACATTGTCAATTGTCATACATAGCTAACCATAACCCTGTCATACATAGCTAAACAAGCAAATGAAAATGAAATACCTACCAACGCAACTGAAATGTTAATATTAGACAATTAACAATATTATGAAAATTACGTAGGTCTCCCATAATCATTCAGGTAATCAATACGTCCGTGCCTGTTACAGCTATTTCAATGATGTGTGTTATATATCCGTGTTCAACGCCATTCATGTTAAGTAAAAGGACAAATCTCAGACTTTGGAAGTTAATGGAGTTAATTCGGAATGTAATTTAATTCGGAAGTTAATGGAGCCGTGCACTTCAAAATAGGTCCATAGCAAGGAGCCGTTTGTTTCAGTACGGCTCCTTTCAGCTGCCCACCCAACATCAACTGCTAATAAAACGCTTGAGGAGGCGTTTTGAAAAGAAAAAACTTACATTTTTTTAGAACAGGGTAGAAAGATAATTATGAGCCTTTGATTGATATCCAGACATTCTTTGCGGAGACACAATCCTGTTCCCCACTTGTATTGGAGTGGACGGCGATATCTACTTCTGGGCCACATGAAATGACGGACCCCCGTCCACTCCCAGCTAAAACAGCTGCAATACCAGGCTTGGCCTCTGAGCACGGGTGGATTGCGGAAGTATATGCCTATCCTGGGGGCCTGGCGCAGCCCCGTACAACTCGTAACTCTAGGACCCTACGGCGCTACCTGGGCTGCCCAAAGTGCCTGAATAGAAATAACGCTATATATTATACGATACGATATTACGAGCTAATAGGGAATTTACAACAATTATTACATGGTATTATTATATTATAGTATCACATGGTATTATTATATTATTCCATGGTATTATTATAGTATTATCACATGGTATTATCATAGTATAGTATTATTACATGGTATTATTATATTATAGTATCACATGGTATTGTTATATTATTGTATTATTCCATGGTATTATTATAGTATTATCACATGGTATTATTATCGTATAGTATTATTCCATGGCATTATTATAGTATAGTATTATCACATGGTATCATTATAGTATAGTATTACCACATGGTATTATTATATTATAGTATTATCACATGGTATTATTATATTATAGTATTATTCCATGGTATTATTATAGTATTATCACATGGTATTATTATAGTATAGTATCATTCCATGGTATTATTATAGTATTATCACATGATATTATCATAGTATAGTATTATTACATGGTATTATTATAGTATAGTATCACATGGTATTATTATATTATTGTATTATTCCATGGTATTATTATTGTATTATCACATGATATTATTATAGTATAGTATTATTCCATGGTATTATTATGGTAGTATTATAGTATAGTACTATCACATGGTATTATTATATAATAGTATTATTGCATGGTATTATTATATTATAGTATTATCACATGGTATTATTATAGTATAGTATTATCCTGTGGTATTATTATAGTATTATCACATGGTATTATTATATAATAGTATTATTCCATGGCATTATTATAGTATAGTATTATCACATGGTATTATTATATTATAGTATTACCACATGGTATTATTATATTATAGTATTATTACATGGTATTATTATATTATAGTATTATTCCATGGTATTATTATAGTATAGTATTATCACATGGTATTATTATAGTATTATCACATGGTATTATTATATTATAGTATTATTACATGGTATTATTATAGTATTATCACATGGTATTATTATAATATAATATTATCACATGGTATTATTATAGTATAGTATTATCACATGGTATTATTATAGTATAGTATTATCACATGGTATTATTATAGTATAGTATTATCACATGGTATTATTATAGTATTATCACATGGTATTATTATATTATAGTATCATCACATGGTATTATTATAGTATTATCACATGGTATTATTATAGTATAGTATTATCACATGGTATTATTATAGTATAGTATTATCACATGGTGTATTATAGTAAAGTATTATCACATGGTATTATTATAGTATAGTATTATAACATGGTATTATTATAGTATAGTATTATCACATGGTATTATTATATTATAGTATCATCACATGGTATTATTATATTATAGCATCACATGGTATTATTATATTATTGTATTATTCCATGGTATTATTATAGTATTATCACATTGTATTATTATAGTACAGTATTATTCCATGGTATTATTATAGTATAGTATTATCACCTGGTATTATTATAGCATAGTATTAGCACATGGTATTATTATATTATGGTATTATTGCATGGTATTATTATATTATAGTATTATCACATGGTATTATTATAGTATAGTATTATCACATGGTATTATTATAGTATTATCACATGGTATGATTATATTATAGTATTATTACATGGTATTATTATATTATAGTATTATCACATGGTATTATTATATTAAAGTATTATTCCATGGTATTATTATAGTATAGTATTATCACATGGTATTATTATAGTATTATCACATGGTATTATTATATTATAGTATTATTACATGGTATTATTATATTATAGTATTATCACATGGTATTATTATAGTATTATCACATGGTATTATTATATTATAGTATCATCACATGGTATTATTATAGTATTATCACATGGTATTATTATAGTATAGTATTATTCCATGGTATTATTATAATATAGTATTATCACATTGTATTATTATAGTATTATCACATGGTATTATTATATTATAGTATTATTGCATGGTATTATTATATTATAGTATTATCACATGGTATTATTATTATAGTATAGTATTATCACATGGTATTATTATAGTGTTATCACATGGTATTATTATATTATAGTATTATTACATGGTATTATTATTAAAGCTGTCAAGCGATTAAAATATTTAATCGTGATTAATCGCATTAATGTCATACTTAACTCAAGATTAATCGCGATTAATCGCAAATTATTTTTCTATGCTAAATATCCCTTGATTTTTTTGTCCCATAATTCTTATTATTATATTATAGTATTATTACATGGTATTATTATATTATAGTATTATTCCATGGTATTATTATAGTATAGTATTATCACATGGTATTATTATAGTATTATCACATGGTATTATTATATTATAGTATTATTACATGGTATTATTATAGTATTATCACATGGTATTATTATAATATAGTATTATCACATGGTATTATTATAATATAGTATTATCACATGGTATTATTATAGTATAGTATTATCACATGGTATTATTATAGTATAGTATTATCACATGGTATTATTATAGTATAGTATGATCACATGGTATTATTATAGTATTATCACATGGTATTATTATATTATAGTATCATCACATGGTATTATTATAGTATTATCACATGGTATTATTATAGTATAGTATTATCACGTGGTATTATTATAGTATAGTATTATCACATGGTGTATTATAGTAAAGTATTATCACATGGTATTATTATAGTATAGTATTATAACATGGTATTATTATAGTATAGTATTATCACATGGTATTATTATATTATAGTATCATCACATGGTATTATTATATTATAGCATCACATGGTATTATTATATTATTGTATTATTCCATGGTATTATTATAGTATTATCACATTGTATTATTATAGTACAGTATTATTCCATGGTATTATTATAGTATAGTATTATCACCTGGTATTATTATAGCATAGTATTAGCACATGGTATTATTATATTATGGAATTATTGCATGGTATTATTATATTATAGTATTATCACATGGTATTATTATAGTATAGTATTATCACATGGTATTATTATAGTATTATCACATGGTATGATTATATTATAGTATTATTACATGGTATTATTATATTATAGTATTATCACATGGTATTATTATATTAAAGTATTATTCCATGGTTTTATTATAGTATAGTATTATCACATGGTATTATTATAGTATTATCACATGGTATTATTATATTATAGTATTATTACATGGTATTATTATATTATAGTATTATCACATGGTATTATTATAGTATTATCACATGGTATTATTATATTATAGTATCATCACATGGTATTATTATAGTATTATCACATGGTATTATTATAGTATAGTATTATTCCATGGTATTATTATAATATAGTATTATCACATTGTATTATTATAGTATTATCACATGGTATTATTATATTATAGTATTATTGCATGGTATTATTATATTATAGTATTATCACATGGTATTATTATTATAGTATAGTATTATCACATGGTATTATTATAGTGTTATCACATGGTATTATTATATTATAGTATTATTACATGGTATTATTATTAGAGCTGTCAAGCGATTAAAATATTTAATCGTGATTAATCGCATTAATGTCATACTTAACTCAAGATTAATCGCGATTAATCGCAAATTATTTTTCTATGCTAAATATCCCTTGATTTTTTTGTCCCATAATTCTTCTCATTTTAATTATCTTATCAACATGGTGAAGTGCATCGGCATGCCTTGTGCAAATGATTTTTTATTGATAACAACATTGGCATATACTGATCAAAACAGGACGATACAAAAAAAGAGCCTATAGTGCAATTAAACGACTGCTTTGAACAAATGTCATTTGAACATAGCAGTCAGGCTTCTATGTTTTGAGACAAAGAAAAAAAAAAAAATCTTTTTTTTTTTTTTAATAAAACAATTACGTTAATCGCGCGATAATTTTTTTAACGCCGTTAAAATTGGTTTGCGTTAACGCCGTTAATAACGCGTTTAACTGACAGCTCTAATTATTATATTATAGTATTTTCACATGGTATTATTATATTATAGTATCATTACATGGTATTATTATAGTATTATTACATGGTATTATTATAGTATTATCACATGGTATTATTATAGTATAGTATTATCACATGGTATTATTATAGTATAGTATTATCACATGGTATTATTATAGTATAATCACATGGTATTATTACATTATAGTATCCATCACATGGTATTATTATAGTATTATCACTTGGTATTATTATATTATGGTATTATTACATGGTATTATATTATAGTATTATTATTGTATAGTATTATCACATGGTATTATTATATTATAGTATCATCACATGGTATTATTATAGTATTATCACATGGTATTATTATAGTATAGTATTATTCCATGGTATTATTATAGTATTATTACAGGGTATTATTATATTATAGTATTATTAGATGATGGTATTATTACATGGTATTATTATATGATAGTATTATTCCATGGTATTATTATTGTATTATCACATGGTATTATTATAGTATAGTATTATTCCATGGTATTATTATAGTATTATCACATGGTATTATCATAGTATAGTATTATTACATGGTATTATTATATTATAGTATCACATGGTATTATTATAGTATAATCCCAGGGTATTATTATATTATAGTATCATCACATGGTATTATTATAGTATCATCACATGGTATTATTATAGCATTATCACATGGTATTATTATAGTATAGTATTATTCCATGGTATTATTATAGTATTATTACATGGTATTATTATATTATAGTATTATTAGATTATGGTATTATTACATGGTATTATTACATGGTATTATTATATTATAGTAATATCACATGGTATCATTATATTATAGTATTATCACATGGTATTATCACATGGTATTATTATATTATAGTATTATCACATGGTATTATTATATGATAGTATTATTATAGTATTATCACATGGTATTATTATAGTATAGTATTATTCCATGGTATTATTATAGTATTATTACATGGTATTATCATAGTATAGTATTATTACATGGTATTATTATATTATAGTAGCACATGGTATTATTATAGCAAATCACATGGTATTATTATATTATAATATTATCACATGGTATTATTATATTATAATATTATTGCATGGTATTATTATATTATAGTATTATCACATGGTATTATTATAGTATAGTATTATCTAGAGCTGTCAGTTAAACGCGTTATTAACGGCGTTAACTCAAAGCAAATTTAACGGCGTCAATTTTTTTATCGCGCGATTAACGCAATTATTTTATTAATTTATTTATTTATTTATTTTTTCCTTGGGCTCAAAACAAAGAATCAGTAGCCTGACAGCTATGTTCAAATGACATTTGTTCAAAGCAGTCGTTTAATTGCACTATAGGCTCTTTTTTTGTATCGTCCTGTTTTGATCAGTGTATATGCCAATGTTGTTATCAATAAAAAATCCTTTGCACAAGGCAAGCCGATGCACTTCACCATGTTGATAAGAGAATTAAAATGAGAAGAATTATGGGACAAAAAAATCAAGGGATATTTAGCATAGAAAAATAATTTGCGATTAATCGCGATTAATTAGAGTTAACTATGACATTAATGCGATTAATCACGATTAAATATTTTAATCGCTTGACAGCTCTAGTATTATCACATGGTATTATTATAGTATAGTATTATCACATGGTATTATTATAGTATTATCACATGGTATTATTATATTATAGTATCATCACATGGTATTATTATAGTATTATCACATGGTATTATTATAGTATAGTATTATTCCATGGTATTATTATATTATAGTATTATCACATGGTATTATTATAGTATAGTATTACCACATGGTATTATTATATTATAGTATTATTGCATGGTATTATTATATTATAGTATTATCACATGGTATTATTATTATAGTATAGTATTATCACATGGTATTATTATAGTATTATCACATGGTATTATTATATTATAGTATTATCACATGGTATTATTATATTATAGTATTATTACATGGTATTATTATATTATAGTATTTTCACATGGTATTATTATATAATAGTATTATTACATGGCATTATTATAGTATTATTACATGGTATTATTATAGTATTATCACATGGTATTATTACAGTATAGTATTATCACATGGTATTATTATATTATAGTATCATCACATGGTATTATTATAGTATTATCACATGGTATTATTATATTATAGTATTATTACATGGTATTATTATATTATAGTATTATTAGATTATGGTATTATTACATGGTATTATTAGATTATTATTACATTATAGTAATATCACATGGTATCATTATATTATAGATAAGGCAGACCTTACAGTTGGCTCAGTGATCCTAGTGTATGTGTGTGTGTGTGTGTGTGTGTGTGTGTGTGTGTTTGTGTGTGTGTGTGTGTGTGTGTGTGTGTGTGTGTGTGTGTGTGTGTGTGTGTGTGTGTGTGTGTGCGTGCGTGCGTGCGTGCGTGCGTGCGTGCGTGCGTGCGTGCGTGCGTGCGTGCGTGCTTTGTAGCTTTCGATTTCCCAGAAAACACGTGACCCGCGCTGAGAGGTGCTGATCCTCCTCTCTCTGTCAGTCAAACCGCTTCAGCTCGGTTACTTACTTCCTCATCTAAAACTTCTGTCGCAGTGAGGAGCCTTTCTTTCTCCGCTTTGAAAACCTTTCACCTGATTAACTTATTTTATGAACACTTTAATCTCCGTTTCTTCCCTTACATTTATTCTTGTATAACTTTTCACCGCATGGGACGCATTATAATTAGATAAGGTAAGAAAAGATAAAAGACAGTTTACTACCGTTTATATCGTCTTTAGATTACTGGTATATACTAATGAGTTTACTGCAGAGAATACAATGTTAGTTCACGTTTCACTGCTTTTCTGACCCGTGTGATGAACTAAACACTGCGTTCAATTATATTGATGTGATATGTGTTCGTAGCGACTAGGTTGATATTGACGGTCTATCACGTCTATTATGCTTTAGTGTGACGCAGTCACAATGATCTCTCAATAAACAGCTAAAGTTTAAAAGGCAATTGAAGTGATGGATGAGTTGTGTTTGTGTCCAGGTCTCCAGTCTACTATGGATGAGGTGATAGAGGAGGGGGGTCCTACCTCTAAGACCACTCTGTCTGGGGAAAATGGCCGCCGGAGCAAAGCTAAGAGGTAAGAAGAGGATTTCTCTGTCGGTGACTGTTGTCCATCTCAGAGCTCAGAAGTGATACGTCATGAAATCTTTGGAGGTGAAGTGATTTGTTGAAACAAAGTATCCGTGAAGAACAACACAGGTCTGTGTAGAAATGTAGAAACTGACTGCTCTATTTTCTATGTTAGCTAAACGCATTGTGAATCAACACTCTATGCACACAGTATGAAGGGTATTTAGGCCCAATCCCGTTTCTTTGCTCACTGTCTCAACCCTACATCTCAACCCTAACCCTCATTGCTCATGCTCATTGCTACCCCTCATTGCTACCCCTAACCGTCCCCTACCAAATGGGACAACCCTACCCTGTGACGTCATCATGGCCTCCCCGTGCCCCCTAGCAGATAACCAGACCCCTGGTAATGTTACAAGAGACAGACTGGCTGCCATTGTCTCGGGCAACGAGCAAGACCCATTGTAAAGATGTTTAACCTGAAATTGTATTTATATTTTGTAATTGGCATGTTTAAATAAAGTGTTAAAAAAAAAAAATACTATTTGTCCCTCATAATATACCTTTGTTTTGAATGTCACTTAGCTACATGTTAAAGGTGGTATTAGGGTGCACTCACACTAGGCCATCTGGCCGTGGCCGTTGGCCGTTTTCACAGACACCTAACCGTGCTCAAATGGCCCCATTGTTCTCTGGCCTGCACTCACACTAGGCCATCTGGCCGTGGCCGTTGGCCGTCGCAGCTGTGGCCTGGCCACGGAAGGCTCTTGTACATACGTCATCACGTCGTAACACGTCATCACCAAGCGTCCGCTGCATGGACCATAATAGTCTGCCGCCAGTCAGAGTTTTAACAACAATGGACAACAACACAGAGAACACACCAACAGTTGAACCGCTTGACGCGATGTTTACCGTTTAATGGGAAAGAAGGCTCGTCGCCTTTATTATGTCCGTGGTCGTCGCATTGACTATACGTCATCCAGCTCAGGTTGCGTAGCCGTGCGTGTGCGTGTGTCGGCTCATTAGCATCTGTACCGTAGCGGCCCGTGCCGTAGCAGCACACCTCTCCCAAGTGGCCAAATTGGCCCGGCCTGGCCAGACTGGCCACACTCACACTGGCAGATTTGAGCACGGTTAGGTGCTAAAACAGCCACGGCCACGGCCAGATGGCCTAGTGTGAGTGCACACTTAGATAATAATCGGTTAAGAACAAGAACACTTTAGAAGAAACACTTTATTTAAATAAGAAACACTGAACCACACATCTAAAAATACACACACACGCACACCTAAAAATACACACACACACACACACACACCCTCTCTCAGGTTTTGAGAGAATGGTGGAGAATCACATCTTCTCCACCATTCCGCCAACTTTGCCTCGCTCTCCTCATGCCTCGCCTGCTCCCTGGCACTCTCCTCTTGGAAGGGGTGTCTGGGGTGGTGGAAGAGGTGCCTGGGGTGGAGGAGCATGAGGGAGAGGTGGGGGGGCTGGTGGCAGTGGACTCAACGATGTCCTGAGAGAAAACGAATAAGAAGGAATTAGGAATTATATGCCAGAACTGGGTGATTTGGCCATATGTTACGTACAATATATAATAGCTATGTACACAATATAGTACTGCCAAAAATTACATTGATTAACCATGTAATATTACTAATATAATATAATATATTAGTATATATAATATTACTTATAGAATGTTACGAATATTATATAATATATTAGTATAAAGCTTATTTTTAACCTGGAGTCACTAGAACATGGAAGATCTGGATATCATACAACATGATATCCAGCCTGGTCTTGCAGCCCGGCCGAGAACCGGGGTCGGGCGGCCCGCGAAAGTCCGACGGCCGGGCTGCAGAGCCCGTGATCGGACTTTCGCGATCTTCCGAGAGTCCGCGGCCGGGCTTCGAAGCCCGCGGCCGGGCTGCAGAGTATAATCAATAAAATAATTAATAGTTAATTACAGAGAAAACACTTACATTTGCATCTTTTCGCCCTCCATCTTGTCTAGGATATTTCTTGATTTTCCGTTTTCTCGCAAGGTATTGTGGGAGCAAGTCAGAACTGAAGCGCTTTGAGGGTGCCCATCGTAAATCTCAATTTTGAGGGGATGTTAGCCCTCCCCCTTACCCCTTAAGCTTCCTTTAAACTGTATTGGGACATGGCTCCACGGCGCGTGAACGCGCAACAGCGAGGGTTAGGGCTGAGATTTTGAAGCGAGACAAGTAATGGGATTCAACCTTAGTGTGTTTTTATGTCAACATGTTAGTGATTAAATACCATAATAACTTTAATAATTTTTCAGCTCCCCTTTTTTAAAAAATCATAGAAATATTATTCAAATGGAAAGTCATGAAATAGTAGTTGGGTAGTCCTGCAATTAATGATGAAGAAACGATATCCACAAATCCTAACCTCCAGATGGTGTTTGTTTTTCAGAAGGAAGCAGCAGAGAGCAGACTCCCCTGGACCCAGCTGTGTCTATGGATATACCTCCTGAATTTAAAGATGGACGGCCCTCCAGAGACGAGAGGTAGGAGTATCAAACAGACTGGAGTGGCTCAAAACGAACCCAACTTTTTCTAAAAAAAAGTGTGCATGTGTTGAAGGCCAGAGCAGTAGCAGAGACCAGACTCCCCTGGACCCAGCAATCGTATGAATTAAATTAATATTAAGAAGACTTGTAGCAGACTTTACAGGTTTAATTTTAAAGGTTCAATGTCTTTCAAACGGCCCATTCATTGAATCAGTTTGAATTATCTTTGGAGGTGAAGTGATTTGTTGAAACAAATTATCCGTGAAGAACAACACAGGTCTGTGTAGAAATGCAGAAGCCGACTGCTCTATTTTCTATGTTAGCTAAACACATTGTGAATAAATGTATGCACAGTAGGGCTTTGACTTTTGCCCAAAAATCCTGTTAGAAATTCGTTTGTTTATTAATATTAATATTCAAATATATTCGAATAATTATTAGCAATATTTTGCCCATTAAATGCCTTCAGTAAGACCTGGATTGGGCTTCGCAAGGTTTGTTTACCGCGTTGCTATGGTTACCGGTCCTGCGTGTTCCAACGGTTCATTAGGTTTCTAATAAATCGCTGTCTAATCAATACTTCATTCACTGCCTCTTCCGTGGTCATTACAATATTATGAATAGACTGCGTCAGGTTCCCCGACGTCTCTCCCTCTTGGCCTGCCCATAACAGGTTCCAATATTAAGGGCTGCCTAACAGGCCTGCCTTAACCTCACATTGGGCCCTGGGGCTGAGGTTTCGTAGGCCCCCTGAGAGGGGATCTTACAATGAAGATGGGGGGGGGGGGGGGGGGGGGGGGCGGGCGACGACGAGTGTGGCTGTGGTGTAAAGGGGCCACTGGCCCTCTTTTTTCTTGGCTGATGATAGGCCTCTGATCTTTGTAAGCCCCAAACAAAAAATCACATTGTCTTGGGCCTTCGCCGATCTGGGGGCCTATCATGGGCCAGTATAAAATATAAATAAATAAAAAATAAAAAAAACTTTTTTTTTTCTTTTTTTACTGCAGCTCATGATAGGCCCCCCGATCGGCTTAGGCCCTGGGGCTTCAGCCCAGGCAAGCCCGTGCATTAAGGCGGCCTTGCTGCCTAATATTCGTTCAAATTTTGATTTATTTTTTGATATTCTAATTATTCGAATAACGTAGTTCGAAGTCAAAGACCTAATGCACAGTATGAAGGGTACTTAGTGTGTTTTTATGTCAACATGTTAGTGCTTCAATACCATAATAAATTCTTCTTTCAGCTCCTCTTTTTTCAAAAATCATAGAAATATTATTGAAATGGAAAGTCATGAGATAGTAGTTGGGTAGTCCTGCAATAAATGATGAGGAAACGACATCCACAAATCCTAACTTCCAGATGGTGTTTTTTTTTCAGAAGGAGGCAGGAGAGAGCAGACTCCCCTGGACCCAGCTGTGTCTCCATGAGGAGTGACTGGTCTATGGGTATACCTGATAACTTTAAAGATGGATGCCCCTCCAGAGAGGAGAGGTAGGAGTTTCAAACGGACGATAAAAGAGACAAGTTAGTTGTTATCAGACTCTACTGATACTGATGTTTACTAGTCAGGAAGAATATGTGTGTGTGTGTGTGTGTGTGTGTGTGTGTGTGTGTGTGTGTGTGTGTGTGTGTGTGTGTGTGTGTGTGTGTGTGTGTGTGTTCTCCACAGACACCAGGAGAGGCCAATGGTTACCAGTGCTCCGTCTGTACAGCAGCATCAAACAGAGTTGGAGATGAACCAGGAGGAACTGGCTGACACACTGTGGGGCGGTAACAGACTCTTATTTTGTAGACAGGGGAGACTATTATTTTGAAGGGAAGTAGAGACACTTACTTTGAAGACAGGAGTTTTGGCAGCTTGTCCTACCTTCTTTCAAGACGCTGTGTGAGCCCAGGCGAGGGGGTATTTCAGACGGACGATCCATTTCAATCAAACATAATCTAATTACAACGAAAATAGGATCTCTTGTCCTTCTAACTATAACAAAAAATATATTTTCCAAGGTGTACGTGGGTTTCAGTGTAAATGCAAACGAAAAGGTTATATTCCAGCGTGTATCTTTTTAAAATATTTCACATAGGCAATTCTTATTCGTGTTCGTATTCGTGTTCGTATTCTAGTTTGTATTTGTGGAAAAAAAAAAATCTTGGAGAATTTATGCCCCATGCTAGACGGTGTCCGGGGTACATGGCAGGCGGGAACCCATGTATTCCAATGGACCTTTCAGTATGAATCGAGGATTCATCGCATGGATGCAAACTATCATACGAAGAGACCACAGGAGTTCATTTTTTTCAGACGCTGTGTTGATACAGACGAGCTACCACAGTGCTATGATATGCATTGCATCGGTAGCTCTCCTCTACGCACCAGTGTTTTAGAAGCTGCTGATTATTTTGATAATGTCTTTTTCATGCAGTGGGCTGATTTGTAAGCACTACCTGGAATTTATGCAGAGATTGATTCTATGGCTAAGACAAATGAAGAACCATGGAGCACAACTGATGATGAATACCGAATGCGCCTGTTTGAGTCGCCTGTGTTTGATGAGGGGGTACATGGTGTGTTTGAGTATGTTTAGGGTTATGCTAGCATTAGAAAATGTCAGCAATGTATAAGAAGGTGGGGGTACATGCTAGTAGTATTAAGGGTGTTTTATTTTCCTTTTTTTTCATATTCTAATGGTATATTTTTGATACGCTATGCAGCACAGGTCAATGATGAACGTGTGCAAAGTGGGGGTGTGGCTATGGAGACTGCTGATTTAAAGGCTGTACAACCCGGACCCCACTGGCTTCAAGAGTATGCCATCTATCTGGCCGGATTGAATCTGTCCTTCCTACACATCGGAGAGGACAGTGAGCTGGAGGTGGACATTGCTATGAGAGATGACGGATGGCCTGTATCAATACAGATCCGTTTAAACCCTGCATCGCTGGCTGTTCTGCGATTTACCACGGGGCTCTGTGTGGTAGCCATCATCAGCCATCAGAAGCAAGCGGCCTGCTGGGGATGCCAATGTGATTGCCCAAGTCAACGACGCCATTCATGCCTGCAGGGAGCGACACATCATCACTACGAATCCCACTACCATGACATTTGTGTTATGCTGGACAGACACCCCTTCCTGTTACTTTTAGAAACTGTTTTAAAGAAGACTACAGGGTTGACTGTGTCCCCAGGAAAAATCTTTGGTGTGGTCGAATCTTATCTATGTGATTTAATATGCAATACCTATGATACCGAAAAACTGGATTTAATGACCACCGAAGGTGTGTCCGATGAACATCTGCTTCTGATATATGAAGCCATACAAATGTGGCGTCCTACATTGTCATTAGGCAAACCAAAGCCTGTTGTCGGGTGGCGTTTATAATGGGGATTTTGTTTTCTTATGCGTATGATGCGGATAGCAAGTCTGTATCAGATAGACTAACCGCTTTGATGTATGCTACCATAGAAAATGATACGTTTGTCCATCATAATGCTTATATCAAATGTATGTATAAGGATTGGAATGATTTGGTCACGAAATTCTTGCATGACAAACCTACTGATCTAATGTTAGCTGAAATATTTAACCATTTCTCCGACGGGGAGTGTTTTACTGTCGGTCATGTAATGTGTATATGTGCTTTTGTGTCGGATGTCTTGAAGATGAATAAGGCCTCATACGCAGAGTGTATTAGTACTGCTCGAATGATGTCTTGTAAAATGGTGCAGAAAAATAAATTTGCTTGTAAACTATATCTGAACATTGTTTTGAGCGGACAGACATTTTAAATAAAAGGATGGATAACTCTGATCATTGTTTCAGTATTCGTTTTTTTGTCGCAGGCATACGACATGGATAAACGGCTGCATAAGACTTATTATGATCCCTCCGGACCAGGTGGTTACGGCGGCATCAATAAACTAAGAACGGCCCTCGAGCATAGTGAGGGTGCAGTACCTCCACTAAAATATATCAAGAAATGGCTGCTGAAGCAGGATCCCTACACCCTGCATCTACCTGCAGTGGGGTAGATAGACAGTTCCAGGCTGATTTAGTGGATATGTCAGAGTATGCATCCGAAAATGATGGTGTGCATTTTCTGTTGATGTGCATCGATGTATTCTCAAAACATGCATGGGTTCGTCCGTTACCATCCAAGAGGGCTATCGACGTCGCTAAAGCTTTTGATGATATTCTCGGTGAAGGGCGTACCCCCGATAAACTGCAGACTGACGCTGGCAAAGAATTTTATAACAAGATCTTTCAGCGTTTGATGGAGCGGTACAATGTCAAACATTTCTCTACACCTAACGAGACCAAGGCCAGTATAGTGGAACGCTTCAACAGGACTCTGAAAACCCGCATGTGGAGATATTTAACAGCTGCCAACTCCAAATGATATGTGGATAAACTACAGGATATGGTCCATGCTTATAACCATTCATATCATAGATCGATAAAAATGACCCCGGTCAGTGTTGATAAAGATAATGAGAAAACAGTGTTTAATACGCTATACAAAACCACTCAAGAGCCGATGGTGGTGTTTAGATACGATGTTGGTGACACGGTTAGAATTTCAAAAGTCAGAGCTACATTTCGAAAGGGGTATGAGCAGACATTTACAGATGAATATTTTGTAATATCGCAGCGCATAGCAAGGTGTCCTCCAGTCTATAAGCTGCAAGACTATGCAGGTGCCCCTGTCCATGGAACATTTTATGAGAAAGAGCTACAAAAAGTTATAGTGTCTAAAAACAAGGTGTATAAAATAGAAAAGATTATAGATAGAAAAAGGGAGGGGTCTAAGAATCTGCTATATGTCAAATGGCTGGGTTGGCCGGAGGCATTCAATTCATGGATAGCTGAAAAGACACTAGTCGATGCGTAAAGAGACATACAAGAGACAATACAATCCATTATAACCAGAGTGTACGATGGATAAGGAGGTGTCTGGGGGTTTCTATGTGACTCTAGCGAGTAATGTATCGGCAGGGATCTACCCACAAAATAAGATATGGAATTTTAGAACTAAATTAGCAAAATCTATACACACCAAGCAGCCCTATGAAGTAGGCCTAATTGAAGCTCAGTACCCATGCAGCTGGCATAGTTTTCCTACCGAGGACGCTACGATGACCGTTCACGATGGTAAAACGGGTCATAGGACATCATGTCTATTAGTTGGTGGGCTTTATGAGAGTATCGGAACGTTATTACTACAAATCAACAAGACTTGGGCCAAACATGATCCTGGCGGTAGAGTTATACTACATCATGAAGGTATTAGAAACCGCGTTTATGTAGAAGGAGACGATCACATATCTATCGTCTTTAGAGGAAAACTGGCTGCTATCCTGGGTTTCGATGCAGGGGTCAAGCTACCAGCCCATAAATCGTATGCAGCATACGCCCCCCATCCCACCGATATTCACGGGGGGTGTTACAACATGTTCATATATAGCGACATTGTCGACCATCAGCTGGTCGGAGATAGTTATGTCCCCCTGCTAAGGAGTATTAATATAACCGACACCAGCAGGAGACACTGCATTCACATGTTCGACAAGCCGCATTATTTACACGTAGCCCGAGACCCTCTTGGAGATATTGAAATCGATCCAAAATCTGACCAGAATACAAATATAAAATTCACATATGGTAAAGTGATACTCAAGCTGCATTTTAGACCTGTAAAACAGTAGAATTCATAGCACCATCTATAGGGATGAGGGGGTATAGACCGCCTTACGACGAGAACAAATATGTTCAGTATTATTTAAACCAAGCAGGGAGTGGGCTACCTGGCTATGAGGGTAGCAGCACACAATATGGAGCTGGCATCGGAGGGATGTTCCGTAGCCTCTTTAGAATGGCTATTCCGTTATTTAGGCGAGGGGTTAGCATAGCAAAGCCTCATCTGAAGACTGCTGCTAAACATATTATAGGCAACGTTATGACCAACACATTCTCACTCCGAGCGCGTCGATTTCTGACGAACGGTCAGTGACTTTTGCTTCAGTTTCTGCTTTTTTAGAAGCATGGGGTTTTCCACTAGTTACAATGTAACCCTTTGACGGGGGACCCGATGGCTGCACATAGAGACGCTATGAGCATTCATATCCCATTGGCTAACGGAGGACCTTGCGCTTCTTTTTTCGACGCAGGGGGTTTGCCACTCATTGCAATGTAATCCCTCCACGGCAATATATGAAGCTATGAGCATTCATTCCATTGGCTAACGGAAGAGCCGATGGCTGCACATAGAGACGCTATGAGCATTCATCCCATTGGCTAACGGAGGACCTTGTGCTTCTTTTTTCAACGCAGGGGTTTTTCCACTCATTACAATGTAATCCCTCCACGGCAATATATGAAGCTATGAGCATTCATTCCATTGGCTAACGGAAGAGCCGATGGCTGCACATAGAGACGCTATGAGCATTCATCCCATTGGCAAACGGAGGACCTTGTGCTTCTTTTTTCGACGCAGGGGTTTTTCCACTCATTACAATGTAATCCCTCCACGGCAATATATGAAGCTATAAGCATTCATCCCATTGGCTAACGGAAGAGCCGATGGCTGCACAATAACGGCGATTTTACAGTGACATCTGTGACATTCCTCAACACAACTACACCAACGTGTCCTTGTTAATTACACAACATGTATGGGTTAAGGCTCTGGGCATCAGTTGTCCTGTTTGGTGCTTTGATTGAGAGAAACAATCGTTTTTTTGATCAGTGTTGGGTAGCTGAGGTCGTTGCTATATAGAGACCACGTCCGTCCGCTTTGTTTCACAACTGACAGAGCTGCCAAGTCTCACCATTTGGCCCTGAGACACACTCATATCAACCAGTTCACACACTATCACAGAGGAGGAAGAGAAGGAGGAGAAGGAGAAGGAAAAGCAGAAGAAGAAGAAGAAGAAGAAGAAGAAAAAGAAGAAAGATAATAATAAGAAGAAGAATAGAAAAGGGCGGAGGAGGAAGGGCTGATGCACATTCTCATTCCGAACGCGTCGATTTCTGACGAACGGTCAGTGACTTTTGCTTCAGTTTCTGACGCAAAAGGGTACCCTTGCGCTGCTTTTTTAGACGCATGGGGTTTTCAACTATTACAATGTAACCCTTTGACGGGGGACCCGATGGCTGCTGAAAACCCCATGCGTCGAAAATAGCAGCGCAAGGGTACCCTTTTGCGTCAGAAACTGAAGCAAAAGTCACTGACCGTTCGTCAGAAATCGACGCGCTCGGAGTGAGTGAGAATGTGCTGCTGACCGTTCGTCAGAAATCGACGCGCTCGGAGTGAGAATGTGTTGCTGATGCACATTCTCATTCCGAGCGCGTCGATTTCTGATGAACGGTCAGTGACTTTTGCTTCAGTTTCTGACGCAAAAGGGTACCCTTGCGCTGCTTTTTTAGACGCATGGGGTTTTCAACTATTACAATGTAACCCTTTGACGGGGGACCCGATGGCTGCTGAAAACCCCATGCGTCGAAAAAAGCAGCGCAAGGGTACCCTTTTGCGTCAGAAACTGAAGCAAAAGTCACTGACCGTTCGTCAGAAGTCGACGCGCTATCATTCACGTCGAGAGCAGCGATGGGCTGTAGTTCAAAAAGCGGCCTAAAAAAACCCTGACATTATCAAACTTCCTCACATTTTTTTTGGTTTTCTTTGCATGCACATTTTTAATTAAAATCCACAAACAACATATGTGTAATCCACGGCATATAAAGACGAAAAAAATAATTACTTTCTCTCCATTGAAACCCATTCATATTTTTCGATCTCAGAGGTCCCATGCGGGGTATACCGGAAGGGGCGGACTTACGAGCTCAATAACAAGCAGGAAGAAGCAGGAAAAATCCGCCGGTTATATTTTTTGTTTAAATGTGGAATGATATTATTGTTTTTAATGGAATATGAATTTGAACTTATTAGAAGTTAGCGATGATTATACTCGTGTCTCAAACATGATCACGAAACATCAACAGTTCTGTGGTAGGAAGTGGTGGGATTGGATTGACCTATCACCGATGGGATGTTAATCGCAGTGCACCTTGGGAATCGTAGATGAGCTTCAAATCGGGACTCAGGATCCACCAGACCCAGGTAAGTTGTACAAAATATCTAAATATGATTAACTAAGAATATAGGCTTAACTAAATTGAAATCTCTCCAACGAGCAGTAGGCCTATGTCTATGAGAGAGAGAGAGAGAGTGAAAGACACTTCAATATAACTTCTTTTTTAATATATAGGCTATACATATTTTTTGCATCGCGTGTACATTTGAAAACTTCTTGCTAGGTTAGCTGGCTCACTATCGTTCGTAAGATGTAGCCTTACCACCAAGCACCGAAACTCGGTTCCAGTAGTGCACCGGTTCCGATTAAACGGTAGTACCTAGATCGAATAAGAATGCACATTTCGGTGCCTCATAACGGTGCCTGAATTTTTTTTAACGCCCCCCGTGTGTATTACGAAGCGTAATACACACCTAATATCAGTGACAAACAATATATTAAGTGTATATTACGCTTCTATTATACAGTCTATGGTATTAAGC
This sequence comes from Gadus morhua, assembly GCF_902167405.1. NCBI lineage: Eukaryota > Metazoa > Chordata > Actinopteri > Gadiformes > Gadidae > Gadus > Gadus morhua. Next base: position 27,214,743 of record NC_044060.1, on the reverse strand, counting down.
AATAACTTTAAATGCATTTTTTTCTCCCATCTAACAAAATAGACATTTAATACGAATCTTAATAAGTATATTTAAGCTTATTTACAGAAGATGCATCTATTTTTTTCATTGTTCTGAATGTTGTGTATAACTCGCTTAGTGGTCTTTCTGTTGATTTATTGCCATTTAGTATTTATTTAATAATGTTGCTCATAAGTTGTTAGTACTCCCCATATATTTGACAATAAGCTGTCTTATACAAGAAATGCCTTATTTCAACAATCTGATGTTCACCTGAAAGTAATTAAGTGCCCATAATATTGCTTATCCACCTAATGTTGTCTTCTTTAGTTCAAGAGAAATGTACTAAGTTCTGGTTGTAATTGTTAATTTTACCATGCACAACCCAAATTGTCTTTTGTGTTTGAATGTACTGTATAACCAGTATAATTTCCCACATAGTTATGTGTTGACAATGAATTAATATCATATCTTTTTTCACTCCAAATGCAATATCACTAATATGCAAGAAATTAATTCACATATTATATGTGTGAATTTGATAATGTTATCAACTGAAAAAATATATATCTAAGATTAACCCTCTATGTTTCACTATCATTTGCAGAATGACAAAGCCTAGGAAGAAGCGATGCCCCTCATGCCAGGCCGAAAATTCTGTTGGAAGGAAGACATGTTGCCAGTGTCTCCTCCCCCTTCCCCGGAAGAACAAGCTTCCAGATAATTTGCAGATGGACAGCTGGGCATCCTCTGCAAAGTCATACAGAAACGGTGCCAGGACTATAAATTCGGCCCAGCTATCTGTGAGTTTAAATTACTGTAATTCAACAAAGGTTTTGGCCTCTGAGACAATAACATAATGTTCTTATTTGTCAATTTGTCCTCCTTTTAGGTAAAGTGAAACCACCATAAATGCTGTAACAAACCATGACTTTCATCATTGATCAATATGCCTGATATACTGATCACCGGATACCTGATCATATATAACCTAATAATAACATAATAGGCTGCCTCTTTAAAAAAAAAATAGGAACAACTAATTTAAAATGACCCATAATTTGTTCTAATTAAATCGAAAATTCAACAGCTGCCTTTTACAAAGTGGACAAACACCCCCACCTTTGTTCATGACTATGCCGCCACATGCAGCTTCACATATTTGTTAGTGTCCTGATCATCTGCTCAGGATGGCATATTCAGGTTATCTTGTGTATGTGGCGGGCCTGCAGTGCTGCCGGGCCGCTTACAAACACACACACACACACAAACTGAGCGGGGCAGACAGACTATGCAAACCATTTTTTATCATCTCTTAATAGGTTGTGTTTTCTGTGATGTGAAATTAATGACTGTCTCCAGAACACATTTCAATCATTTTCAAAACTTTATTTAAAAAAAAAAACTTAGTTTATTGATTTTTCCTTAACAGTTATGATTTACTAACCGGTTACAGGGGCACACCCCTAATTTTGACAGACAACACAAAGTTAAGCTAATAATAAGCAAAGAGTCTAAGCTCTTGAGTTGATGCTGATTATCCTCACCTGTAAATGCCAATACTTGTGTTATGCTAATTTGTTAAGCAAAGGTGTAAATGCATATATTTTCTTCATTGTGTTTCCTGCAGGTCTTAAAACTAAACGCCCTTGGTCGGAAACCCCTACTATTTCTTGGAAATCCTGGCCGCAAAGGAAAATCTGTGGGGGACTTGATTCACTTTATCCCCACAGATAACGTCTTGGTGAAGGATATCATTTCCAAAATGAGCAAATGCCATGAGCCCCTCCTGACAAGTAAGATCATCCTTGTTAAAGATACATACATTATACAGTTGAGGACACAATTATTAGCCCCCCTATGACATTTTTTTATTAGGAAGTTAGCTGCAGGCCGGCAGGGCATCAGTCAAAAGCAGCGGCATCCGTGTTATCAGATGTATGCGGTGAAATTAAAACAGAAGGACAGAAACCCAAACTATAATCTTGAACATATATATAATAAATTAGTATTTGTACAATTGAGGCTAAATTAAATAGGTTGTTCTAAATGTTTTGGGAGGAGCTCTTCCGTGGCTCATATCAGATTTTCTTTTATACTGTTTCAGTGTTGCAGGGCTGTGCTCCACAAGCAGCTGTGCCCCCCCTGGAAAACAGCGGTCCACCAGCCCCTCCTGTGTGCTCTCAGCCTCCTCCAGAACCCTTCTCATCCCCTCAACCTCCTCCATCCTTCTCCAACTCCCAACCTCCTCCTTCCTTCTCATCCCCTCAAACTCCTCCATCCTTCTCCAACTCCCAACCTCCTCCTTCCTTCTCATCCCCTCAAACTCCTCCATCCTTCTCCAACTCCCAACCTCCTCCATCCTTCTCAGACCCTCAAACTCCTCCATCCTTCTCTAACTCTGAACCTCCTCCATCTTTCCACAACTTAGAACCTCCTCCATCCTTCTCCAACTCCCAACCTCCTTCCTTCTCTAACTCTCAACCTTCTCCATCCTTCTCCCCTCTACCTCATCCATCCCTCTCCAACTTTGAACCTCCTCGATCTCCAGCCTCCTCTTCCAAGAAGAGGCCCAAAATAAAAGGTTTGATTTACTCTGCATAAATGTTGATGCTACATAAATGTATTGCATTGTTAGGGTTTTCTAATTAACACAATATACTTCATGTGATTTGTATTAATCTTTTCTACTTTATCTTTTTAGAATGCAGAAAACACAAAAATCAAAAGGTTTTCCTGTTTCAACGCATTGTTGATAAACGTGTTTTAAACGTAAGTTAAAAACAAGTGTTTTTTTTTAATTATGAAACATTTGCAACGTAGTCCTTATATGCTTCATAAGACGACACATAATGGTGTATGTTGAGGATGGATTGAGGGCTTTTAGTTTAGTACATTTACTGGGTTTTTCCATCTGCACTTTTTGCTGGCCAAGCCGTTCAGATTTTGTTGCCCATTACCGGAGAGTCGGATCCAGGATGGACCTTATCTGGAGTGGGGCCAAAAGCGCCCTGGCCCTGCCTCTAAAAATAAGTGAGCTGAGCTGCACCTATTTTCGGTACTCCTCGCATGGGGTACCAAGCTGTCTGAAAGGGTGCCGAAAAGATGAAGCTATACACTGCCGTCAGTTGATTGGTCGAAAGAATAACTTTGGCCTTAAAAGAGGCCTATGTGTAGTCACCTTTGCAGGAGTGAAGAGAGTATTGTGTTTAGAGGAAAGGATAACATGAACGTTATGGCATATTTGGCTATAACATGTAAAATTGTTAGGTTAGGTTACCAATTTCTACAGGATTTTGTGTTGGACCATTTAAAAACAAATGCAACTCATACTGTTGGACCCAGATAGACAGTGTTTAAAATTTGATGCTTAATCCTTGTATTAAATAATAAATTCTAAGTTGTGTGGTGATAGTAGGTATTTGGAGATGGATAAATCATACAATACAGCTAAATTGACCATCTGTCTCTACAGGAAATGCCTTTCTCTCACAACTACTTCTGTCATATTTTCTGATGTCATGCCTTTCAGGGAAAAGAAGAGGTGAAAGTCTCTTGGACACCATGCCCCAAGGGGTAAGTTTGACTGGAAACAAAGGATTTATAAAACATGTTTAAAGCTATAGTGTGTAACTTCTGTCGGGGCCCAAGAGGAATTCTGAGTAATTACAACAACACTGTCGGTGCATCTACATGAGGTACACTTTTGCTGATCGCACATCAATTGTATCCCTTCTGCTGTACGTCCAGGTTTTTTATGACTAATACAATCAACAACTTTAACATCCTTTAACCTTCAATTACCGTTTTTTATTTCATTTCTTGACAGTGGGAAGAAGTGGGACGATTCATGGGAGCCAGACAGCCAACAGTTTAGCTAAATCTATTTTATTTATTTATGTATATTTTATTTGTTTGATATTCCTGTTTCTTTGGAAGTGTTTATTTTATTACACACCAACACACACATACATACACAGACATCTTTCAAAAGTGATGCATTTATTAAATAAATTGTTGTTACTGCCTTGTGCGTTTGTCCATTTTATTGCATTTATAATTATATATATTTTTTGAAATACAATGATTGAAAAGTTTTTGCTAAGCTCTGACTGTTAATTGTGTAACAATATGACAAAAGGTGAATTATTATTTGAAATCGTTTTGGTGTTTGTGTACATAGATTTGAGTGTCTGGAGTGCTCACAAACCCAGAAATGTGAAACGATTTACTGCCTCAGTGAGAAATCATGAGATGCTCCTAGCTTCCTATGACATACGGCAACACAAGTCTCACTCCCTACTCGTCAGAAGTGTGACGCATGGCCAAGGATCCCTGGCGTCAAGTTCCAACGAAAGATGTGTAGGCCTACCTTTTGCGTTGTTTTTCAATGTGGGGGTCCAATTCGGTATCACGCCAAAGCGTGAGTGGAGGAATAGCACAAACGGGGCGAGTGGTTCTCCCAGCATTTGGTGAAATGGTTAGGTAGCCTATATTAGTATTTAATATAATAAATATTAATACTTATCTGAATGGGAAATGCAATATTTTAGGACAGATTCACCATTCAACGTGTTTCTAATAACATTTCTAGCGAGAAATATACTTTATACCTGCATAATCTTCAGTCACTGAATGTGTCAGATCTTTAGTTTGATAGTCATTAGGACGATTTTATGGTCTCGCTAGCATGTTTAAACGACGTCAGGTTGCTAGGGACGCGACGATCTAATTGTGGGCCAGCCGAGGCTGACACATAAACCAAATTTGGCCTATAACCAAATGTATGATAATGCTGTATGTATAGCCTAATTTTTTATGTTATAAATATTTTAATATTGTCTAGAAGCCCTTGGATAATCCACCTGAATTTGGTTATTCTTTGGTTATTATTTTCAATGGTCAGATACAGATCTTGTTCTTGTTCTAAAGATAATTGAATAAGAGCTATGGTCTTCTTATAATATTATAACTAAATAATTGTATATTTATATATAGAATATATATTTTAATATTTAATTAATTACATATTAAACCAATTGCATTTCGATTGGGAGATTATTTTTTTATAAAAAGTGTGTGTGTGTGTGTGTGTGGGGGGGGGGGGGGGTAACTCTCTAGTTATGGATTCGTCAAAACAATAATTTCCGATTAATCCGATTTTTAAACCAAGTCGCGCACGGCTCTAATGACATGCCCTATTATTTTCAATGGGGCTGCAGCTACGTCACTTGACTGTCATGGTTGCTATAGTGATTGCTATCGATAACCCTCTCCTCCAAACCACGTTAACGAGGGCGGCAACTGAGCTACCGTCAATTAAATGGTGTTGTTTTTGTCGTAAACAAGGGTCCGCTGGCTAGGAAATAGACAGATATTCAAAATTTCATTCAAAAGGCACCTTGGAATATGTTTCTATTATCCGCAGATTAGATTTACTTTTGTAATGAACTTGACTCGTTTTTTTAAATCGTTGTCTGGTGGCTTGTTACGTCACTCTCAGATATGCGCACGGAGAGATTTTATAGTGACACAGCCTATAACCTATTCTTGAAAGCAAAACAAGGTTATAGATTTAACGAGGCAGGGTTACTTGAAACAATGAATTAAGTATCATGGTGAGAGGTCATTCATTCCTCCTCCTGAGTGTGCTTCCTATTTATGTCAAATGTACCCCTACTGTTCACAAGCACCCCCATTAACAAATAAGCTATAGACCTGGGGTTTCTTTCATATCAAAGGGGGTCAGAAAGGACACATATTATCAACTTTTATCAAGTAGGGCTCCATCCCTACAGGAAAGGCTCACACAAGTGACTAAGCAAGTGCTCCATCTCGTTGCACCTCACCCAGCGGCTCGCTTGCAAGATTTTGGGCGGAAGTTCTTCCCAGACCTACACCCTAGCCATCCAACATGCATATCTGAGAATCAGGCCTCTCTTTAATAATGACAAAAAGTTATGTGAGAAATACACATTAACTTTTTGTTATCTCATAAGCGGCGTGGTGAGGGCTCCTATTGACCTTTTGACCCCAGACTTCAAAAACGTGGCCACAGGCCAGCTGTGTCTACACACCTTAAGCCACAAATGTACACCTCTATCCCACAAAAAATGGGGATTAGAAACTAACCTTTGACTTATGTACATTTACTATACTGTTGGAGGTCACGCCCCATTTCCGACCTTTTCGAGATAGCTAGGGATGCTTAAATGTTTACACACATTTCCCGGGGCCCCAAGAACGACATATCCGAGATTTGGAGTTCTAGCCCTTAAAGAAAAAAAGTTTTCCCAAATGGACTGTCATTTGGACAAAGCCCCGCAGAAGTGTTGCCTGTAAGACCTTATGGTTCAGAATGGGGTGGAAAAAACAGTTTTGGAGATAGGAAGGTCCTACCGCCCTGAAATTTGAATACCTTATTCTAGTGCCTAACTGGGACCCCTGGACCGAAACTTGGCCCGGTCGGACCCCGAGGGCCGGAAGGGGAGGCCCCCCACTTCCTACCCTCGGGGGCCGACCGGGCCAAGTTTCGGTGCGGGGGGCACTGTGGGGACCTCCAGTCCCACTTCTCATTCTAACTCGGCCGCACCTCATCCAGAACTCCCCGCTGATTGGCCACCTCCAGGCCGGGTCCCCGGCTCCGTCCCTCAACCCCGCCTCCAGTGACTCTTTCCCGGCAACACTTCCTCGGGACAGCCCCGCTGATTTACCACCTCCGGGCCGGGCCTTTTATTCTATAGAGCTCATCGTCTCTACAGGTTTTTATTGATAACGTTTTTATCTGTTCAGTAGCCTACTTTATAACTGTTTTGAAAAGTGCTATATGAACCAAGTCTTTTATTAAATTCAGATAAATAGACAAGAGATGGCACAGAGGAGACAATTCTATAAGACATAAAACAAATAATCAGCTTTGGAAAAAGCTTTCTAGTGCACTTGAAGGAAGTTAAAGGATCAGACAACATTTAGGCAAAAACACATTTATTAGTTATTTCACAAAGGTTTTAAAAGGCAGTTAAATAGAGTATGAAATCAATTAAAAATAATTTGGTAAATAATCAAAGCATAGCCATTGTTTAAAATGCATCATCCGAAATGTCAGAGTCATTGTCCGAGTAGTCATCAGAAGTGTCCTGGGAGTTGATCATCTGTGCTCCCTCTGCTGCAGTCAACACTTGTAGGTAGCAGTGTCTCGCGTTAGCCATCATTTTTGTGATGAAGTGCCGTTTCTTTTTGATCATGCACTGTAGACCAGTCAACCCTTCCTCAGTAAGGCCCCAAGGTGAATCTTGAAGGTTATGAGAAAGCCAGTATTAGTAAAATGATCACCAGTCTTTGATGTGTACATAAATGTGATGCAAGTTAAAAACATACGTTCTGTTGTAGCCCTTGAAACAAGGCAGGACAGCTCTTTTAGGGAGTCAGCACGATTCCCCAGAGACCTCCAGTGCTGATTCATCTCCCTCTGAAGAATCCTTTTCTCCTCCTGGATTCTTTTCCCTGCCATGACCAGGTCAAATGCTCTCCTCTTGGTCCGAAGGTCAACAGAGTCTGAAAAGCATTTATAAAAAAACATTAACTCATATTCATGAAAGATGAGCATTCAACAAAGAAGTTAGATGGAGATCGATTAGAGGCATTAGAGGTGTGCCAAATTTGCTGGAAGTATTTAAAATTCAAACTAGCAACTGGTGAACCTACCACTGTGTGGTAGCTGCCATGGCCAAGCTGTCTCTCCAGACAAAATGTTTTCAAAGCACAGAGTCTCTATTGTGGGAACCATTCCGTTGTACTTCTCCACCACAGAACTCAGGAACCCCCTCTCGTCCCGGATCTTGCGGCGGATCCTGGCACGACCTTTATTACTGTCGCAGTCTTTGTAGAGACGCTGCGACCGTCTCTTAATACTGGCAACCAGCACCTCGACCCTGCTGGCCAAGGCGGCAACATCAGTCGTGTTGATGGTTGTTGCTGTAGAGAGGAAATGCGTGTTACATTTTAAGTGACTTCTAATAACGGTTTAATTTGAATGAATACTTCATAAAGACTAGGTAGAATGTTAGAGGATTTTATCGCCAAGAGTCTGAAACTCTGTGCTTACAAAACTGTTATAATTTCCTCACCGTCTGCCCAATCCTTAACGTCACTGACCCAGTCCTCCATCTGGCTCTCTGTGACGTCCAATTCGGTCTTCATGGACTCCATGTTCCGCTTTTGGGCATCCAGAGCTTTTGTGGTCTACAAATGACAAAATAATTAGAGTAAATAAAAATAATTAAGTAAATTCAGTGTACAGCCTCAATATCTGCTAACAAAACTTTAAAAAAAGATGTTAATACCCTCAGATATCTGCGGGACAGTGAGGTGGCCATGTTGTCAGTCTTTTGCTGATTCCAGCGCATGGCCAAGAGGGTGAGCATGTCTGTGCGTCCTGCAGCATAAAATGATGGTGTTATCTAGTGTTAACTTCAGCTTATTTCTTGTACCCATGTTCATACTTTATAGCCATTCACCTGCTTTGGACATGTGTTTGGTGGTCACTGCTATCCGAGAGAGGAAGGCATTGACCTGCTCTACCTCCTCCCCTGGTGTCAATCCAGCCCCCTCTTGATAGGCACCACTCCATTTGACCTGTTTAAAATGCATAAAAAACAAAGCATGTTATGACATGTCAATGTTGACGTGAAAGTGTGGATATTCACATAAAGTGATTCACTTGGTAATGATTGCTTACGTCACATTTGTATTCGTGGGCTTTGGCATGGAACACTGAAAGGAAGGGCTTCATGCTGAGCAGATGCTGGAGCTCTGGGCAGCTTCTTGCAACCTTGTTGAGGTAGGGCCAGTATTACATGTGACATCCATGCAATAAAAGGTCGGCGTGAGGTTGGCCAGCTTTCGTTGTATGTACAGGGGATATGCAAAGATCTCTCCCCTGAACATATTGAGGGCACATAGGAGCAGCCCATGCCGACACACAGCAAGCTCCAGTCCCTCTTCATCCAGCTTGCTGGCAGATTTTTTGGAGGTCTCTCGAGCCGCCGACCATTCCCCCCCACAAACTCCTCTTCCGGGCACCTACAATATAAACATTTAAAATGGTCAAAAGGGTTACCTAAAAAAAAATCTTGAATAGGAGATTATTGTATTCATGTTTATATAATTATAGACGCCGATGAAGACGCCATCAAATATGGCCTGTTCCTCAGCACTAAATAAAACAGGTTAATTGGTGCATATTAGAAGACTGAACTTTTGTCATTAGTTCAAACACTGACATTATAAATAATTTATAGTACCTAGATGCATTCTTGAAGTGGTAATGCTTGCGGTTACCATCCACGGAAACCGCAAGCATATCCGGGCTGCAGGCAGGACAGGTGAATGGCTCCTCCTTGCATATGTTGTCCATCTCATATTGTACAGCCTCCCACTCAAAAAAGCTTTTGGCGAAGGTGTCAGCTGAGATCTTCCCAGTCTGTCTCAAAAAAAAAAAGACATCAAGAGCTAATGAGATTTTTAAGCAGCATACAAATAAATAAAAAAAGGACAGATAACTTCAATACTCACACGGCCAAAGCGGACAGTTCTCTGATCCAACATTTTTAAAAATGCCTGACAGGACAATCCAGGTGCTGCCATTTTCATTTCTTCAAATGAAGCAAAAACATCAGTTCCATAAATGGTGGCAAAGTTCAGGGTAGCTGGCCAGTAGTCGCTGTGAAGAATGCCGTCAACACCAGCAGTCCATGTGGCTTTGCACGCTTCACATGCCAACTCAGGCATGCTGAGCTCATGTCTCCCTTAAAAAACAAATATAAAAAGGGAATTACACACTTATTTATATTTATGACTTTTTATACAATGCATTACTTAAGTAATTTTAAGATTTCCTATACAAAGCCATCATAAACCTGTGGCAGTAGTTGAGAACGGATTGCTATTATTAAAAATAAACTTTTCAAACAGGACAAAAGTTACACGTTCTCACCATTCATTGTGATCACAGCCACAGCTTTTCCTGGTTTGAGCCTCAGTGCCTCTGTTGGACAACCACAGATTTGGTGAGGGATCTCCACAGGTACATACCGCACTAAAATAAATCAAAGGGAAAAAAAAGTGAATTAGGAATCATTTGTAACAGGGAAAAACATTGCACCCATGTGATAAAAAGTATACCAACTAAGCTTCTTAAAAAGTATACTTAGTATAATTTAAATTGGTAATATACTTTAAATCGCGTTGAATTGAAATGTGAAAATTAAATACTGGTTTTTATGGGACTATCAGTTTTATGGAAGTATCAGTGTTTGAAGTTACTCTGCAGTCTGTCAACTTCAAAATGACAGAGCACATAAACTCTAAGGATGTGGGATACTTTAAATCAGAAAATATGGCCCCACACATGCGCGCGCAAACACACACATGTTATTTTGTACTTAAAATACATTGTACAGAACTTACCACACTGGCAAAGGTCCATATTCTGTACAGTAGCTGTTGGGGGCAATGGCTGGAAAAATCCCAAAGTACTGGCATCTCGGTTGTGAAGGGGGTGTCTGGTGTACATGACGACGTCGCACTCCGCACAGAATAAGGGCCGTGGTAGACAATCACGACAACGAACAACAGCTAAATTGCTCCAACACTGTTGGCACTTTCGGGTTCCCACATTTTCTTGTGCCAGTGCGGTGTTAACCAGACGAGGTCTCGCTGCCTTCCAGCTCTCCGAAGAATTGCTCTTTCTTGTGCTCCAGTTTAATGAAGCAGAAAGAGAGGCTTGTGGGGTTGGTGATTCCACCCCATCTCCTGTTGCATCGCTCAATGATTGCTGGAGATCTCGTAGAAATCCATCTGTTAAAATAGTACAAAAGAGTCCGTTTTTTATTTAAAGTGTCTTTATGGAATGGCTGTTAAAAGGTGAAATTACTATTACCATGTTCATAATTACTGCAACATGGACTTTACATCTTAACTCTGTATCACATACATCATACAGATACAAGTAAGAATTTCCTATTAATTAATGTTCACCAATTATTTAAAAAAAATGTTTTACATACCAACGTTATCAGGAGCAAAGACCACCTCAGAGTTTGAGTCAGGAGCATTTTTGTTGGGATGAGTCTTCTGCTGTTGAAGTCCACTGCTGTTACCAGCTGTAACTGAAGAAAAAAAAGAAAAAAAAAAGACAACAATTTATAGTATAGTATGTAGAGTATAATAGCAAACACTCACTGTTAAGCATTTATCTAGATTTGACTGTTTAGAAGCGACAAGTAGACCTTTTTGATATTTGATGGGGCTGAAAAAGGGTAGAACGAAAAATGTATTTGGTTTGCAAATGAGTCATCTAAATATTGGTTCTGGTTTGCCTCCGCCGATACCATAAACATCAAGCTTTAGGTTTTCCTTGATTTTAGCGTGCCTAAAATCTGGGATCTTTAAACATCAAGAATGCAAAAACAATACTGACCCTGATTGGACTGATTCCTAGCTGATCGTGGTCTTGCATGAATTAAGTTCCCGTCACTGGTTCTCTTCTTCCACCTCATGGTTGGCGGTGCTGCTGCTTGCTCATCCTGCACCACAGCAATCAAGTCATCAACCCCTTGGAGGACATCATTGACCTCTTGCTGAACAGCAGGCGCGTCGTTAGACCTGGGCATTCGGGGCTATAGCCCCGGATCTTTTGGGATCAGCCCCGGATCTCGGCCGTAAAAAAAGAAAAAAAAAAAGTATATATATATATATATATATCTGCTTTCATACACGTAAGTACTGGCTGCTCTTCTGAATACATGCTGCATCGTTGCAGCAACATTGAAGACGATCGCGTTGACTTCTGCGGTCTGTTCTGCCTCCATGCTGTCTGCGTCAAACCAAAACAAACCTGAGTGACAGCGGCCGCACTTATCCTGCCTCCTGCAAATGTACGTAATATCCCTCCCCTTGCAATGCCGGCGCTGGCACTGGCCGCGGGAGCAAGATGTTATTCAAACAAAAATGCATCAATCATTGTTTTCTTCTTTCATTACACAATTTCTTTCATTCTTATAAATAAAAAAATTATATAAATACATATATAAATCTAGCCAACTTGTCAATCAAAATTAGTCTTGTCTTGTCTCTCTAGTGGTTGTCCATTCTAAAACACTACAATCTTTTGAGAAGCAAATGGTTGCTGCCTCTATAGGCTTACTGTGGCGCTGATGTGAGTACTGTATGCATGCAATACTACTACTCATAGTAATAATCGGAGAGGGTTGAGAAACAGTGGGTTGACAATCCATTCTGGTACCTCATTTTGAAAATCCCCAAAAAAGAAACTTCACATAGGACTGTCTTTCAATTTTTAATACATTGCTTTGGAGGTTTTCAATCTAACATCCCACTGGTTTGATTTTACCTAAGAGAAAAATGTTTATTTTTTAAAGCATCCACAGCAGCCATAATAATGAGATTATGAGACAATGAGAATGCAGCGGCAACAGTGTGACTGTGCAGAGTGAGAGAGATGGCTTCAATGGATGACCAGGGATTGGTGGTGGCGTTGCAGGAAGGGCGGCTGTAGTTAACTGCAAGCAACAGAACATGATTAGTGTAGTGGAGGAAGGAGTCGAAATGAGACTTCATTAACAGATTCATGTACAGCTCAGATTTATATGGAGATACGTTTCTTAAACAACTTGCATACAGCATAAGCAAGTATCAGAAACAGTCTGGGAAGATAATTTTTTCATTATTTAAATCTACATCCTGGTTACACGTCGCGCGATAGCGCATATCATTTCATGCAAGCGAGTGTTTACTTCCTGGTTACAGGTCCCGCGATAGCACATATCATCTCATGCGATCTTAAAGAGAACTTGACGTGAACAGTTTAGGAATGCATATTCCGGGAAAACATTAGAACTCTGAAATGCTGACTAAATATAAAGCATGTTTTTATCTGTAACATTAAACCTACACTGACAACAAGTAATAACTTAAAAATGAAACATAAAAGCAGACCACTACTTACTTGCCGTTGCCTGGCTGGGGGAGAAAGGTCCGTCGGAGCAGCGATGGCTTCTTGACATCGGGTAGGTGCACGCAGGCTATATAGGCTTATTTTTGCCCTGGCGCTCGGCATAGGCGACCTATGTGTTGGGGGCGCCCTTAATTAATTAATCAATACATTAATTAATTATTTAATTAAGATACCGTAGCACGCAGGAGTCAGGACGGTGCTCCCCCCCGGGCTAAAGCCCCGGATGTTTTCAATTGCTAACGACGCGCCTGCTGAACAGCCATGTTATCCACCCTCGAAAACTGATTCTGGAGTTCTGAATCACTCATGATGAAGGGTAAAGACAGACAGACAGACAGACAGACAGACAGACAGACAGACAGACAGACAGACAGAGGTGACAGGCAACAGAGAGCGAGAGACAGACAGACAGAAACAGGTGACAGGCAACAGAGAGCGAGAGACAGACAGACAGACAGAAACAGGTGACAGGCAACAGAGAGCGAGAGAGAGACAGACAGACAGAAACAGGTGACAGGCAACAGAGAGCGAGAGAGAGAGAGACAGACAGACAGAAACAGGTGACAGGCAACAGAGAGCGAGAGAGAGACAGACAGACAGAAACAGGTGACAGGCAACAGAGAGCGAGAGAGAGACAGACAGACAGAAACAGGTGACAGGCAACAGAGAGCGAGAGAGAGACAGACAGACGCTTACAAGTACAACACTGCAAGGACAGGTTGACAAGACAGATGTGGCTCTTAAAAGTGCCTTTGGGTCAAGGTTTTAGAAAAAGGGTTGTTTGGGTTGGTTTGGATGACAAAAATTGCAGGACCTGTTGAGAGAGCAGAACAGAATTGATAAACTCAAAACTATAATACCAGTGCATTTGCTCTTTGGAAAGCTGAGAACCTGTAGAATTGAATGACATCAGAATAACTGCACCAGGTACAGACAGTGCAGGGAAGGCCACAATATTGTTTTTCCTTCCAGCCGGTTACACACACCTCTAAAACCAAGGATTTTATGCATGGATATGTCAATTCGTTTTGGTCAGGGTCCTTTTGGAGACTCCAAAAAAGACCTTTGGCTACCCAAAAAGCATACTTTAAACAAAAGGTTTACTACACATGAACCCAAACATGTAGAAGCATAATCTTGGTTTCAAATGAAGGCATAATCACTCAAAAATCCGATTTTTAGCTATTCCGCCTATGCAATTTTGACAAAAATGCTAAAACACAGTGCTTAAGCCATTATTTTTACTTAAAATGTGCAAACCGCAATGGTATAAAAAACCTCATTGCTAAGGATATCAACAACGACGATAAGTTAAGAATGCACCAAGAGGGGGAGGGGGAGGGCGGCCATTTTGACCCAAGACACTAGAATACATTTGATCGGTAAACATAATTATTCCACCGAATGGTTGACATTGGTTGAAAATCCTGAGAATCTAAGCTTTCAAATGGTGTATGATTTGACTATATCACTGAACCTTATGATGCCGAAAATTGACCCAGCATGTTGGGGGGAAGGGGTGGTGTAACTAAAATTCACCCGCCGGCGAAATTTGACGATTAAGTGGTTAAGTCAGATGAAACCGCAATTCTAAAAAGGTGCTGACAACATTTAGGCCGATTCTATTCATTCATCATAGTGGCTTAGATTTTAATATTTTCTATATCGAACAAGACACGTACCTGATTCTCAGAGGGAACACTGCAACTGGCGCGAATCGTGGGGGAGTTTATATACTTTGCAGTCACGTGACTGCCATGGCAAAGAGGCCGACAAAATAGCGACGAACAGCGGCCAGATGGGGGAATTGCAGCCTTGCAGATTTCCAATACTGCAATCAATCAACGATTTAGACCATAAATGTTCAAATTAGATATCAAGAAAAGGTAAACATACTCGGAACAACACTGGCAACACCTCCGCCAGTGTTGCCAGATTAGGGCCGATTTCCCGCCCATTCTGGCAACATAGGCTTTCCCGGCAGAGAACAAACAACATATGTGTAATCCGGGGCATATAAAGACTGGGGCCAGAAAGTAATTACTTTCTCTCCATTGAAACCCATTCACATTTTTCGATCTCATAGGTCCCGTGGGGACCACCGGAAGGGGCGTGACTTCGCCACTCTAGTATTGGTGCCTTCAAACAGTCGGAGTTCCTGGGAATTTCAGAGGTTGGGACCTTCAGATCGGAGGAAATCGCCTTGAACACTCTGTGGATTTCCCTCGGAACTTCCTCTACGGAAGTAGAGGAACCCGAGCCTCCGAGTTGACGTCACAACAATAGCTGCCCATAGAGTGGCGAAGTCACGCCTCTTCCGGTAGAGCTCATGGGACCTATGAGATCGAAAAATATGAATGGGTGTCAATGGAGAGAAAATAATTATTTTCTGGTCCCAGTCTTTATATGACCTGGATTACACATATTTTGTTTGTGGATTTGAATGATAATTTTTCATGCAAAGAAAAGTAAAAATGTTCGTGAAGAAGATTGATAATTTTAGGTTTTATGTGAGGCCGCTTTGTGAACTACAGCTCTTCGCTGCTCTCGACGCATATGATATACGTCACAACACCCGCACTTGGAACTCGGCACAGAGATGGCGATCTCTCTGCCCCACTTCACCGCTGTTTCCAAGGGGAGGATAAAAGCATCGAAAGAGGTGAAAACCATCATAAGTCGGGGCACGTGCAGAGTTTCAGTTATGCCGATGGGAAGATTGTCGGTCTTCTCCACGCCAGTCGCAGGGAGCGTGACGTCACATATGAGCCGTGTAGTCTTTCTCGTTGTGTTTTCTCTACAGCCTTTATCTGAACAATTGCACAATAAACGGTTGAACTCTTTGCATGAAAAATTATCATTTAAATCCACAAACAACATATGTGTAATCCAGGGCATATAAAGACCGGGACCAGAAAATAATTATTTTCTCTCCATTGACACCCATTCATATTTTTCGATCTCATAGGTCCCATGAGCTCTACCGGAAGGGGCGTGACTTCGCCACTATTTAATTGACAGACTAAAGTGAACGTGCAGCAAGCACTAAGAGGTGAACTTAACACCCGTTCCAACATTTGCATTACAGCTTAAAATCATAAACATTAACTGATTAATTCTCCGTCATGTTCAACCATCGCAAGCAGTTCTAGTAACTGATTCTTCTGATTCAGTTAAAAAGCGCAAAGAGGTCCCTGCGGGCATCCATACTTGTTGTTATGAAGTTTAGTCTCACAAACGACCTGTTTTTCCGGTTTTATGTTACAACCTACGAACGTTTCCTGAAACGTAAGAGCTTCCGAACCTCCGAGCTGCTTTGAAGGCGGCTGCGCAGTGCACACCCAAGCATCACGTTAACGCGCATGCAGAAAGAGGATGTCACGGAAATCATGTCCGTTAGCTTTTCAATATAAATCTGTACAAATAAAAGTCCCGCAAAAAAATCTTTATTTTGGGGATTTGTTTATCCGCGTGAGAAATTTGAATTGTGGCGTGTGATAGTGTGTGAACTGGTTGATATGAGTGTGTCTCAGGGCCAAATGGTGAGACTTGGCAGCTCTGTCAGTTGTGAAACAAAGCGGACGGACGTGGTCTCTATACAACGACCTCATCTACCCAACACTGATCAAAAAAACGATTGTTTCTCTCAATCAAAGCACCAAACAGGACAACTGATGCCCAGAGCCTTAACCCATACATGTTGTGTAATTAACAAGGACACGTTGGTGTAGTTGTGTTGAGGAATGTCACAGATGTCACTGTAAAATCGCCGTTATTGTGCAGCCATCGGCTCTTCCGTTAGCCAATGGGATGAATGCTTATAGCTTCATATATTGCCGTGGAGGGATTACATTGTAATGAGTGGAAAAACCCCTGCGTAGAAAAAAGAAGCACAAGGTCCTCCGTTAGCCAATGGGATGTATGCTCATAGCGTCTCTATGTGCAGCCATTGGCTCTTCCGTTAGCCAATGGAATGAATGCTCATAGCTTCATATATTGCCGTGGAGGGATTACATTGTAATGAGTGGAAAAACACCTGCGTCGAAAAAAGAAGCACAAGGTCCTCCGTTAGCCAATGGGATGAATGCTCATAGCGTCTCTATGTGCAGCCATCGGCTCTTCCGTTAGCCAATGGAATGAATGCTCATAGCTTCATATATTGCCGTGGAGGGATTACATTGCAATGAGTGGCAAACCCCCTGTGTCGAAAAAAGAAGCGCAAGGTCCTCCGTTAGCCAATGGGATATGAATGCTCATAGCGTCTCTATGTGCAGCCATCGGGTCCCCCGTCAAAGGGTTACATTGTAACTAGTTGAAAACCCCATGCGTCTAAAAAAGCAGCGCAAGGGTACCCTTTTGCGTCAGAAACTGAAGCAAAAGTCACTGACCGTTCGTCAGAAATCGACGCGCTCGGAGTGAGAATGTGTTGCGTTATGTGCCTACTGTGTGGAAATGGGATTACTTACTGATAAACCTTGTGGAAATAAGAGTTTACACAGACACACACACACACACACACACTGACTTACTCTGTAGTTTGAGGGGGTTCTCTGGGGGGGGGTTCCCTTCACTACAGGGGTTCCTGCGTGTGGTAATGCCAGAGATGATTTATAAATAACACAAGAAGACATGTGCATTCCAGTGCAATCACCAGAGATGAAGCAAACTGGTTTCAGAGAACAACACCAGCACTGGTCCGACCTGCCAGTTCCCCCGCCGTCTCTCCCTGACTCCTGGTCACGGTCCCCTCCTCGTCTGGGAGCACAGCATCATGCTCGTTAAATTCATATCACATCACGTCAGGGACAACATGTTCAGGCACTGACTTACTCTTACATTTGAGCTTTTGTTTAGGGCCCTCCAGGACTCCAGCCCCTCCCCAAGCCAACACCCCCTTCTAGGGCTTGAAGGGTATTGCGTTATTCTTGAAGAAAGTTGTCCAATCCCGGGTTGCTTTTAACTCACTTTATTTTTAAAGTAGGCATGTTTCGGTATGGTAAACTATGAAGCTTAAGGGAGGGAATTGTATCTAACGCGTGGAGAGGAAAATACCGTGATCTACTTCAAGCACCCGGGCTTAGGCCCGGTGGCTCTCTGCCGTCTACCTATTGATCTCTTGGCTGTTTCCTTCGAATCACCCGCTAGGGGACGTCAAGTGGGCGTGTCCTATGTAGTGGGCGTGGCCGGGGTGACGTAATGGCTTCGGCTTCTTCACTTATCTAAAGGTGCTGCCTTCTGTGGAGGGAGCAGCCTTCAATAAGGTCTTGCTCCCCTTGTGGCTATGTGAGGGTAATTTACAGCTTATATGTTTGGTCCTGCTTCCTAGTGGCTGTGTGAGGGTAATGCAGCTTCTTAAAATACTTAACAAGGGGGAAAAGAGTGCAGGGACACTCTCCCTAGTCCTACGAGGGTAAAAGAACAAACACTGATTATGCAACGCAGAAATCAATTAAATCATTGCTACCATCCCTGAGATTTAGGCCCAATCCCATTTCTAGCCCTTACCCCTCCCCCTTACCCCTTCCCCTTGCCCCTCAATACAGAGGGGTAAAACGTTCCCCTAAGAAATGGGACGCCCCTCCATTACGTGGCTTCATCGTCGCTGACTGCTATGTCAACAGAGGCCACGAGTAGGCATGTTTCAGATCAAGCATACGTTGCGTTGCGTTGCCTCACATAACATAATGAATTAGTGGATAAAAACGTCAGAAATGCTGGCGTTAACTTCCCTATGTGATGTGACGCGTCACATGGCTTTAAAAACTTGCAGGATCTCCATTGTAACTCCGTCCGTCTGCTTTTCTGTGCATATGCTCTTTCAAATAAATGCAGACATAAGACACTCCCCTCAACATATCAAAACATTGCCATAGGATAGGATAGGATTTTATTAGTTGTCATTGCACATGTTACAGAGCAACGAAATTATCAGTTACATTCCGTCCAAGAAACATAAAGGACAAGGGTAATGAAAAACAGTTATTTTTATTTGACTGCCAGGTATCCACCGCCGGGTTACATGCTTTTAGGTGATGGTGGGTACCCCTGCCTCCAGACGCCCGTATGTCTGTTGACTCCCTATAAAGAGCCGGTGATTGGGCGGGTGCAGCAGCGCTTTAATTACCCCCAATCCAAGGTGCGTTCTGTGATAGAGCGGGCCATCGGGATGATGAAGACAGGAGTAATGGAGGTTTACACACACACACACACACACACACACACACACACACACACACACACACACACACACACACACACACACACACACACACACAGCAAATACTCAATTACAACAAAAACAATGGTCTCGTTTGGTTGATACATTCATTAGGCAATTGGTAATTGTTTATTTCAAACTAGACACATACCTTGTACTTCTTTTTAAGGTTCTCCCACTTCTTGGAAACCTGTTGCCTGGTCACTTTCCCCTCCACCCCCATTTCTTCCAGAAAAAGCCTACATCACAGCCAACGTACAGTATAACGACACAGACATTCAGTGGGCTATTGAGCTCTACACAGAAATACCAAAGTAGAAAACAGACGCAAGAATGAAAAGATTGAACAACGTAAGACTCACTCCCACTGTTTTCTGGCGATCATTTTAGGAACTCATTGTCCCTGGTCGCCCTGAAATTAATGAGCCGTCTGGTCTCCTGTGGTGTCCCTGAGGTAAAGGTGGAAAGGAAATCTTCAGTTTGACAGGCGAGTGACGTAGCCTAGGTGGCAGCTTTACCGATATCAAAGCAGTGCGCCGGTATAATCAACCAAGTAATAGTAATAGTAAGCAAATCCACTGCACACAAATTTTACTTGAAACCTTAACATGTCATGTCAAGGGTTATCGGATATCTATCTCAACAAATAGCGATAGCGGAACACATTAGCATCGGCTTCTAGTGATTCAAAGCAAACTTGACTAGTGAATCAAAACAAACTTGACTAGTGATTCAAAACTAACTTCACAACCGCTCGAAAATAGTATTGTTACACCAGTCTGCCGTAATTAAAGTGCTGAAAATACTTACATTTGTGCGTGTCCTTCGCTTGAGCCATCGCTGCTGTTTGTTTATTTGGCGATTTCGGTTGGCCACTAGAGAGCGCCAAAATCTTGTATGTATAGTTCAACGGTTATTTACCGTTATGTCATCTTTTATATCGAGCTCAGAGATCGCATTGTCCGTGTATGACTTCGAGCTGAATATACAGTCAACTTTACATCATGAGTCCGATGATAACTAGTAAAAATGCATTTTCGGCCGGATTTTCCTCGAAGCCCTCCCTTTGAAGCGTGGTCCTTGGATAGCTTCGTTTCAAGGGCTACGTAGCCTTTTGTCTTCGCCCTACCCCTTAACCCAAATGAGAATTGGGACACCCTTACCCCTTCAAACCAAGGGGGAGGGGTAAGGGGGAGGGGTAAGGGGTAGAAATGGGACGCAGCCTTACTGTACACCAAACAAAACCTCAATAGCTGTCGAGATGAAAGGTTTTGAAAAACACACAGTTTTTAACAAAAATATAAAGAAAAGTACTAATAATCATAACTACAAAATGCATTTCCTGCAGAAAATGCGGTGAGTGCTGTAGTGAAGTGAGGTTGAAAATACGTTTTCATAAAGATAGTTTAAGACGTTAAGGGATGTTAAATGGCAAGTGAAGGGATCAAGTGAAGGGATTTGAACTTTGAATTCGAGTCTCTTTGGCATCAATCTCCTACCCTATGATCAGCGCGTGGCTTAATGGGGGAGTTCAGCACGGAGTTCCAAGGCGAGCTCCTGCACATGAAACAAGCACAGGAATCCATGCAGATTAAGGTGGCCGATCTGGAGCTACGGTCTCGGTGGAACAACATCCGTATTTACGGCATCCCTAACGGGGCTAAGCCCTCCCTACCTTTTACAGTAAAAATGAAAAAATATTAAAAACCTTAGAACATATTCTTTTAAATTTTGGTAAACCTAAAGCAGCAACAGCACCAAAAAGTGACGGAAAAACCCAGGATATATGACATATCTTCGGTTTTTTCCTGTGAACGGGCTAAATGTATTCAGCCCGAGCGGAGTAGCGTGAGCTTCCATTCAATTTTGATTGACAGGTATCGTGACACGCCCCCTTCATATGCTTCTCATTTGGGCTAAAGTCATTCAGCCCAAGCACAGTAGCGTAAGCGGCCATTTTATTGTGATTGACAGGTCGACATTTAGCCCAAGCGCAGTAAGCTTTTATTGACAGGTGCCCTGACACGCCCCCTTCATATGCTTCCCATTTGGGCTAAATTAGTTTAGCCCAAAGGCTGACCTAGCACAGTAGCTACAGTACAGTGACCTTTGACCAATCACAGCACAGTAGCGCAAGTGCAGTATGGCGGGCGTTAGCATGAAAATGAACGAAGTGGATTATTTACTTTGTAATCGGTTTTCTTTAATGTCTTTGGAGGAAAAATTGGAAGTGAAGAGATTGGGGACACATCAACCAAACGATGTACAGATTTACTGTCAGGAGTGCGGTCAGAATATGGCCGGTAATAGTGCATTTGTAAGCGGGTCAACAACGTTTCGTATCGAAACATTAAAAAAGCTGTCTAAATAACCCAACATGACGTGACAAGTGTGTAGAGAAAGTGGCCCCTCTCCCAGCTGCATTTCAGCGACAGCGAACAATTACAGTAACAATAAGGTTCTCTAAGGAATCGGAAATGATCTAATTTAATGTTGCATACAACATTGCCAAAGAGGAGTTGCCATTCACTAAATTTAAATCTGAAATTATTCTCATGAAGAAAAATTGATTAAACGTCAACCCGACGTATAGCAATGGGATGGCATGTGCACAATTCATTGCAGTAATAGGTGACACCTTAAAGCAAAAGACAGCTGCAGACGTCGGAAACGCCACATAGGCCTACATGTCCTTCATGATTGACGGCGACACAGACGTCTCTACCAAAGAGTGTGTGATCATCTACAGCCGCAATTTGCGCAAAGGGAGACCGGTCAACATTTTAATTGTGTAATACTTTAACACACAATTTTTTTTATTTAGCTTAATGGTTTAGTTCGAAATGTTCAATTTCAGCTCAGTGAAGCACTTTAAACACCTTATTTTTCTTTTATTTATAATAGTGCTTGCAATAAAAAAAATATAAAAATAAAAATCAGGACCTCCGGCAGGCCGGCCTGTACCTGCTGCAGGCTGGCCTGGACCTGCTGCAGGCTGGACTGGACCTGCGGCAAGCTGGCCTGCAGCATGTCCAGGCTGGACCCCTGCAGGAGCAGCCTCATCCTCCCGGCCTGCAGCTCCAGCTCCTGGCTGTCGCAGAGCGTCGTCACCACCCGGTCGGATAGTGATCAGATATTGATGAGATATTGTTAATATGCACATTAACGTTTGAACATCGTTACCATAGGAGTGACCGGAGTTGTCAGAATGCTTAATAAAGTTTGACTTTATCTGACTGTTTTGTTGACATTCCCTTTAGCACAGCTCGGTCTAGTCGATGCATAACGCAACCCCAGTCAAACGTTTGACTGCAGTATCTTCTATTCTATGCGCCTTATAATCCGGTGCGCCCTATATATGAAAACAGTTCTAAAATAGGCCATTCATTAAAGGTGCGCCTTATAATCGGGTGTGCCTTATAATGCGGAAAATACAGTAGTCCTCGTTTGTATTTCTTTCGAAATGGTGAACTTTTGCATGGAGCCATCTTCTATGTCAGATCCAGTACCCTCCGCCAATGTACTTCAGTTTTATCAACAGCCTCTGTTATCTTAGCTTCAGACGCTGTGGATGTTAGTTTCTGCTGGTGAAGTCCCACCCACTGGCACTGCTCTAATAGGTCTGTAGCGTCAGTGGGTCCCACCCAGTGGTTGTAGTCTTACCAGAATCATCCCCTCTTACACTTCCTATTTTCTCGTACGCAAAAATCGTCATAATGCGTCATTGAAAACAGGAAGTGTTGATCGATACGGATCTCTCCAGTCTCTCCAGAAAATAAGGGGATGATGCTAGACCATTCAAAAATATGCGGGGGGTTCTAAAAATACAAAGCTTATGTGAAATGGGTGAAGTTGCCCTTTAAGGGCGTGTTGACTTCTGATAATCCGACCAAACAGAACAACCAGACAGCACTGCCAGGTTTGTTATGTGATCGTCTTAAACCCTTCCTGTTAAACTGGTGAGGAGGGCAGGGTTAGAA
Source organism: Gadus morhua (assembly GCF_902167405.1). Taxonomy (NCBI): domain Eukaryota; kingdom Metazoa; phylum Chordata; class Actinopteri; order Gadiformes; family Gadidae; genus Gadus; species Gadus morhua. Next base: position 27,191,510 of record NC_044060.1, on the reverse strand, counting down.
GTGTTGGGCGGCTACGGTGAGGAGAATACACTGGTTTTAGGGATCTAGAGTCAATAATGGCAACGCTATTGAAATTGTTCCTAAATAAAAAATCTTAGAAAATAAGATATATTTTTCAAAACTAAAGTTTGTAGTAGGACGATGAAGAGGCCATGCCTCTATGGAACAAGTTTTGGGGCTTTAGAGTCAATAATGGCGACGCTATAGAAATTTTACCATTGTGGTCGTTTTCAGTTTTGCACCTTGCAGACGGTCCCTAAGCTCGCGGCTGAAAGCCGACTGCTCGTATAAGCCAATGCAATTCACCGTTCGCTAAAGACGGCTCGTTTGGATGAAAACTATGTTGTAGCTGGTTCTCTGGGTTACTACACTAAATTGTGTCGCAACGATGTTTCACTGATGATCTATTGAACCGCAAACTCAGAATCTGCGGAAGTTCCTCCGTTAATATGAAGCTCTCCTCTCTTCTTGTTAAAAAAAAGGAATTCAGCATCGGCGGTCATATTTCAGCAGCGGCGTGCCGCCGCTGCTAGGTGCATATAGGGGAAACACTGAAGTATTTATAATTTTTCAAAATCAAAACATTGGCACAAACACACCAACATCCACAGGGTTTTAAGTATATTCTATATATAATATGTTGAGATTAATTTGACCATAAGAAGATAAGACGGTCAACAATCAAACATTTAATTATTAATACAGTAACATTGGAACATTTAAACATATCAATAATAGAACCTAAACACAACAACAATGGAACATATCAACTTAACAACAATGGAACACATCTACAATGGAACACAAGTAAGCCAATATCTCTCAGAACAACAACCATCTCCTGGCTCCTTGAAACTCCTTCTTTTATTAAAATGGCAACATTGGACCATTTAAATATGCATTAAATGCGTCCGTGGATGTGGGTGACATGATTTGGTCATGGGACAAACTGTGGAGGTCCTCTTCCAAGAAGAATAGATGTGAAAAGGGTACGGCGGGTAGGGGCTGTGTACTCGGTGTCACTGTCGGCCCAGTGTTCAGGTACTCATCCCACGTATACCCTTGCGGTGAGGCGGGTGATGCAGGTGACCTAGGTGTGGACGGGGTCTCCCTGTCAAGGCTATGTGTGTTTCCAGGGCTGGGGCTGGCAAGGGCGGCTGAAGAGGTGGCCTGTGCTGTAGCAGTGCTGCTATCAAGCTGCAGGGACATCGTGGCCTGCAGCTGACAGACTGCTAACTCCAGCCCTTCCACTCTCTTCTCCAGTGCAGTGCATGACATGCACTGCACTGGAGAAGAGAGTGGAAGGGCTATCCACTGGATGGATAGGCATGGGGGCAGGGGTGGATGGGGAGGAAGCCAGGAATCCAGCGGCAACTGGTCCTGGAGAAGGTGGGGGAGGGGCCAATGGAGAGCGCTTGGGGGTTGAGCGGGGTACATCCAACTTGGAGACCATGGGGAAAGTTGGGCTTGTTGCCCTCAGCTCCCGAAGCTTCACCACAATAAGCTGCTGCTTGCAGAGTAGCATCAGCTCATCGACCTCCTGCAAGTTTATTTTAATGAATACAAATATTGAATCAATTATAAGGCAATTGTAAACACAATGTGGAGACAGTTCCAAATGTATAACAAAAGTTTTCATTCTATATCTATATCTTATTTCACTGTTTTATATTTGTACATTTTATAAGATCTTTTATTGATGTCCATTGTGTTCTGCTGCGTCATGGATATTTCCTATGTGGATCAATAAAGGTAGCATGTTTTTTTTTTTAAGTGAACTCACATTTGGAGGAAGTTGGTGGAGGTCCGCCAGGTGTCTGTCCAGGCGGGACAGGCCCACCTTGTCACAAACACGGCAGTTCAGTTTACCTGTAACCCTAAAAACAAGAACAGTTTCCATCAAGCCTTGGCTGTAGATAGGGTTAGTAATAATTACATCTGAAACTACAGAATGCATTACTTGCAGACAATGCAGCAGGTGCTGTAGTGGAAATAAAGGTTAAATAAAGAAAAATAAATATATAAAGAATAATAACAGTGGTTGAGCACTCAACTAGGACTTTGACTCACCGTCCACTGGACCAGCTGACAAGCAGTATTGTCTCCTCCACGTTTCTCACTTGGTGATATCCCGTCAGGTGTGGCCTCAGGTGGTTCATGTGCTTCCTGCAAATCGGGCACTCTCTGTTGACATGCTGAGGAAATGGACAAATAATGGACAAATAATAAAATAAATATCCTCATTCAACCGAATTACAATTGCTCATCAATATGTCGACCCGGTATCACGCGATTTCGAGCTCATGCGCACAAACGTTATTAATCTATTGAATCGTGTCCCAAATTACGATTGTCCGACTTTTTTAGTGCTACACAGACCGAAATGTAAACCAATGCATTCTGAATGGGAGCGTTCTCCGAAAATTGACGTACAGTGCATCCTCTAGTTATATATCTGTAGGCCTATATATTATTATCTAGTTATATATATATGTCAACATTTCTGATTTGTAAGCAGACCACGGCCACGGCCAGATGGCCTAGTGTGAGTGCACCCACACTGGCAGATTTGAGCATGGTTATGTTTGAAAACGGCCACGGCCAGATGGCCTAGTGTGAGTGCACCCTAAGAAAGTCGGACAATCGTGATCTGCGACACGCTGCGCACAGATTAACGTTTCTGGGCATGAAATCGCATGATATCGGGTTGAATATGTAGTGAAGATGGTGTTACACTCAAATAGTTACAAATTGAAATCACTTCAACGTTCAAATTAGGACCCGTAAGAAGAACAAGACTGCTTACCATCTTGAAGTGTGTGAACAGGTGAATGATAAAGCCGTGCAGCCGCTAACTGTATTGACAGTTAAGGTCCCCCCCCCCCCAATGGGGGCGGACCGAGTTCGAATATAGTTTTTTCTGTTTCTGAAAGAATGTGAGCCTTCTGTTTCTAATGGTATCTCAGCCACGCTTACAACACATCACACTATTTACACACTTTTTACATTGTCCTCCGTTTCTGTTTTCAGGGACCTGGTAGTAAATCTTCAAAATGTAAAGAATTTTTTATTTTATTTTTTTAATGAGCTAAGTCATGCAGGTTTAGCACATGGACATAAAGTCTGCATGTATTTTTAGAACCACTGACAGTCATTTAAAAGAAGAAGGTGCACCTCCGTTCCCGTTCTCGTCCATGAAGTCATCGTCATCGACTCTCGTTGAACACAATCTCTGATGCGGGGAATCAGTATCTGATGGGAGGAAAGATCGTTTCCATTATTTTTCACAATTGGCTAATAGGTGTTATACATGAAAAATCAAATCCATATTTGAAGACAATCTCTGATGGGAGGAATCGGTATCTGATGACAAATCAAATCCATATTAACACCATGTATTGTCATACCTTGGGAGGCGGTCATGCAGTGGAGGTTGTCCAGTTCTAGATAGGAATGAAAGCAAATGTTAATATTAATTAGTAATTTGGATTGGTATGCATTTTTGGTTGCATGTGTAAGCTAGGTTAATTTGTAGAGTATAGTCTAATGGGTAAAATCATAAGACTTGAAATCTCTAACCAAATTGCAACACATAGCCATAATATAAATATGTCTGTTAGTCTACTGATGCTACAAACACGTTTTGAGATTTCTGTAGATAGGAGTTGGCTGAAGGCCTTCATGTAATTAAGTTGTTTTCACATGTTGTTGGGTAATTTGCATTTTTTATCAATATTAACACCATGTATTGTCATACCTTGTCATACCTTTTCGGAAAATGAGCCTTCAATGGAGATTTGGGACTCGCCCTAACGTACTTGCGTCATAAGTAACTGAGCAAAGAGCGCGAAGGGATATCTTCGATCAAGTCACTTGCTAATTTCAACATGGCTGCTAATGTGTGCAATTCCATTGCGTCTCTGAAAGAATTTCCTTTAAGTCGACGATCCAATTCAAATAAATTGGCATTAAAATAATCAGGACCTCCATGACCAAAATTAATAAAAAAAGCGGTTGCACGTTGACATTCTGTACCAGAGGCTCCAGGAGAAGGACATTGATGCAGCAGTCTTCATCAAAAGTGCCCTCGAGAGCTTCACAAGCAGTGTGCAGACCATTAGGTAGGATTACATTTATATTATTTGATCCTTCTCAAAGCAAAGCTTTGTTATGAGAATATATGTGTGGGGGGCAGGGATGGAAATTAACACCCGCCACATTTGCCCATGCACACGCTCACACGCCACACTTCTCACGCAGAGAAATTACCAGGATAGCGCTCACCAATTTGGGCCGCTATTTAACAGTGTTACAGGTAGGAATCAAATGGGTTTCCCGTACATAGGGTAACCAGACGTCCTCTTTTGCCCGGACATGCCCTCTTTTTGAGACACTTTTAAAAAATGTGTGGCGCCGGAATTTAAAAATCGTCCGGGATTTTATTAAAGCCTCGTACATGTTCACATTGAATTTGCATTGCGTTTCTCTGGGTCGTTCACAAACTAGTTAGGCTACGCCCTCCCCTACTCAGTTCTGTTCGCTTTGCATTGGTGGAAGTGAGTAGGGGGCGTGGTTAAGTAGAGCCTTCAGATTGGACGGTTTGACTTACGCAGTTACCGTTGTGTATTTATTTTTTTTACCATTATTGTATTGTAGGGACAAACATTAACAAATTTCTCCCACAGGGGATTGATAACGTTCTATCTATTCAACAGAAAGAAACACTTGGTCATACTTTACATACTTTACCACAGCATTGGCCAACTTAATGCCACAGATATATTTCCAGCATTGGACTGAATGCCACATAAATAAATAAATATAGGTTTTTGCACGCTTGCAACGTTTAAAAGTTCAGGGTATAAAGTTCAAGTATATGCCTCTACTTGTATAGCTTAAGCCAATAGCCTTTTGAGGCAGTGTTTTTTCTGAATATTAGTGTTAAGGGCCAATAATGCTTACTATCATATGTTAGTTACCATGTCTGTGGACACATTTGTATTCAGGCACTAATTAGATTGACTTATGATGGTGTAGCCATGCATGTTGTTTTATTGTTAATATGTCAATTCGTTTTTTATTGAAAATACTTTGTATAGATGCATTATCCCCAAACTTGTCATCGTAACACCTTTGACATTAACATGACAGATACCTGTGTATTGTTTATCATATGCGGTAAGAGTGTAACATTTTCAACTCAGTTCCTTGGTAGCACCTACTTACAGTAAGAATCACTTCTGATGGAAAAAATGATGTGTATGAAAAACACTTTTCTTATTTATTGTTACTATTATATTGTTTAAAATCTACGCATACATTAAAAAAATATATAGCGCATAAAAAGTGGCTGGTAAAAAAGAAGAGTGGCTGGTAGATTTTTAAATCTACCTGCCGGTGGGCAAAAAAGTTAATTTCCATCTCTGGTGGGGGGACGTGCAACGTCTGGCCTGCAGGGGGAGTATGGGCAGGTTGGGAGCGCACCGGATTGGCTGGGGGGGCTGGACCTGAGTGCGAGCAGGTGTCAGCACTCAGGCCAATCAGGAGTGTTTGTACTTATGTGCCTGCTTTGTGTTGTAGTGGGAGGGGGGGTGGACTGGGGAGGAGGTCAGTTGAAGTCGGAATAAGGGAAGTGAACGTGAGGACTGATTTGGTTGTAGAGACAAACTTTTCTGAGCTTGGGGGTTTTTGCACTTGTGTGATTGTGGTTCATAGGAAATAAAGGAAAAGGATATCACTTGGTGGGGGTTAGAGTTAGGTGGTGTTCTAGAGGCGGGTTCCGACCGAAAAGGTGCCTGTTTCTTTTCTCTCTCTTTTATTATTTTTCCCGTCTTTTCTATCTAGTGTATAGGATGACTAAAGGTAGGGGGAGGGAGGAAAGGGAGGTAGGAGAAAAGGGGCAGTGTAGGGGAAGAGGCAGTAGTAGTAGCGAGGAAGGAAGAGGAGATTCAGGGAAGAGAAGGAAAAGATGTTAAAAGAGCGAGAACATTTAATAGTGTAGATGGTATCGAAACGGAGATGGTGAGTGACTCAAGTGAGGAGAAGGGAGTTGAGAAAAAGGTAGATGTCAAAATGATAGTCCGGTTTGCTGAGGAGGGAGGAATAGGAAAAATGAACCCGTTAAAGCTAACAAAGGAGTTGACAGGAAAATGCGGTGATATAAAGTTTGCTAGGGTTTTAGGAGATGGAAATCTGTTGATTGGTTGCTCGGATGAGCTTCAGGTAGTTCTGACAAAGCAACTAACAATGGTTGGTGTTAACAAAGTCGTGAAGGTGGTGCAGGTTGGAATGCAGAGAGAGAAACGTTGCAAAGGGGTGATAACAGGAATCTCTCTGGATATTGAGGAGCAGGAGATTAAGGAGAACTTGGTGGCCAAAGGCATATAAGTGATTAGTATTAAGAAGATGACAAGGGGCCCTGAAAAGGAAATGAGTGAAACTGTATTGGTGGAGCTTAAAGGAGAAGTATTACCAGATAGAGTATTTCTAGGGTTTCTATGTGAGGGCATACATACCTGAGCCAATGAGGTGCTTTCAGTGTCAAAGATTTGGGCCCATCGCTAAAATCTGTAAGGAAAAGAAGAGGTGTGCGAAATGCTCAGGGGATCATGAGCATGGGAAGTGTGAGGGGGCAAAGTGAAAATGTTGTAGTTGTGGGGGTGAACATGTCGTCACTTTTGGAGGCTGTGAAATAATGAAAGGAAGTTGCAGTTCAGAAGGTAAAAGTGTTGGACAAAGTGACCTATGCAGAAGCAGTGAAGGTGGTAAAACAGAGGCAAGGTGCTAAGAGCCAGGGAATGGGAGAAGCCTGGGGAGGCGGAAGGAAAGTTACAAGGGAGTCGGTGGAAGAGCAGCAAGATGGGAATAAATTGTGGGTAGATAAGAAGCAGGTGGTGATTTTTGTTGCAGCAGTGATAAACTTCACTAGAGACTCCACATCAAAGACAACGAGCATACAGATAATAGCTAAGGCAGCCAAGGATTATTTGGGGATGGAAGGATTAAAATGGGAGGCTTTGGTAGCCGAGATAAAGACTACAGAGTAGTCAGGAGCCGGTGAGAAAACATCATAACCATGGTGAAAATTATACAGTGGAATGCTAGGAGCTTGGTGGCAAATGGCCGGGAGTTTAAATATTTTTTAAGAGAAAAGAAAGGAAGTAATATGTAATAATATGTAATATGCATTCAAGAAACGTTTTTGAAACCAGTGTTAGATTAAGTTATTTATTGATACATAGGTATAAGAAGAGAAAGGTGTGAAGGTGAAGGGGCTGGTGGAGGATGTGTAACATTTATTAAGCAAGGTATATCATACAGGGTATTAGAAATAGGAACGGAACAAGAGTATATAGTGGTGGAGGTATGGGAGGGGGGAGAGGAGTTTGTTGTTGTTAATTACTATAATCCATGTAAAAGGTTAGAGAATGATAAACTAGTTGGGATTAAAGGTATAGAAAGACACAGGATAATATGGTGTGCAGACTTCAATGCTCATAACACAATGTGGGGAGGGAATCACACAGACACGAATGGAAAAGTGATTGAAGAGTTAATGGAGGACAAGAATCTTGTTTGTTTGAATGATGGGAGGGGGACAAGGATGGATATAAGAACAAGTAATGAGTCAGTGTTGGATCTGACATTGGTGTCAGTAAGTTTGGCAGGGATCAGTAACTGGGAGGTTTTGACAGGTAAATCTTTAGGTAGTGACCACTATGTGTTAGTTTGTTCAGTAGGAGGAAGAGGAGAAGTGAGTGTTGGAAATGGAATTCAGAATTGGGTGTATAGTAAAGCAGAATGGGATACATTTAAGTTGGTAAGTGAAGAAGTAATGGTTTCAGTTGATACTAGTGGAGATATAGATACAGTAAATAACAGTGTTACATCAGCAATTATTGCTGCAGCAAGTCAATCCATTCCAAGAAGTAAAAATAGAAGGGATAGGAAGTTAGTTCCTTGGTGGACAGGAGTGTTCCAAGGCAGCTAAAGCCCGAAACAAAGCATTTAAGAAAGTTAAAAGAGAGCATAATACACAGTCTGGAGTATCAGAGGGCACAGGCCCTGGTAAAGAGTTACAAAGAGAACGCAGAGGGTAAGCTGGAGACAGTTTTGTGGTAAGATAAGAAGAACAACACCGGTAGGAGAAGTGTGGGGAATGATAAGGAAGATGGGAGGAGATAGAAGAGAGTGGGAGTACCCAGTTATTACATTAGAGGAGCAAACTGCAATATGTGATAAAGATAAGGCTGATTTGGTGGCCAAATCTTTTGCCAAAGTGCATAGTGTTGATCATTTGACAGTGGAAGGGAGAAGGAGAAGAGAAATTACTTTGAGTAATTATCCTGATGTGCTAGTTAGGAGAGTAGATACTAGGGAGGAAATAGATGATGGAGGTACAATGGCAGAGCTTGTGAGAGCAATTAAAAAAGCAAAGCCCTCAGCTCCAGGGGGAGATCAGGTGAGCTATGTAATGTTAAAACATCTAGGAGAAAGAGGAATGGTAAAATTGTTAGAACTATATCATAGAGTATGGGTGAGGGAAAGATACCAAGTGTTTGGAAGGAAGCGGTGGTGATTCAGATTAGGAGACCAGGGAAAGATCCAGGTAAACCTTCTAGTTATAGGCCAATAGGGTTAACGTCTAATATATGTAAAATAATGGAGAGATTGGTGACGGATAGGTTAACGTATGAGCTTGAAGAAAGGGTTGTTGTCAAAGTGGTTTCAGAAAAGGGAGGCATACAATGGATGCAGTGGTAAGGCTTGAAAATTAGACACGGAAAGCACAGGCAAACAAAGTCAGTAGTAGTGTTTTTTGATATCGAAAAGCATATGACATGATGTGGAAGGAAGGTTTGTTAATTAAGTTGAACAAGATGGGAGTAGGTGGAAGGGTTTTTAACTGGATAAAGAATTTTGTTTGACAGAAAAAATACAAGTCCGGATTGTGTCTGAAATGTCTAAGTATATGGTGGGGAATGGCACTCCCCAAGGAAGTGTAATTAGTCCTTTGTTTATAATCATGATAAATGATGTTTTTTCAAAGGTACCAGAGGATATAGGAAGTTCACTGTTTGCAGACGATGGGGCTTTGTGGGAAAGGGGAAGAAACGTGATGCATATTATTAGTAAAGTCCAGTCTGCAAATGGGGTGACGGAGTGGGGATTTGACTGGGGGTGCAGATTTTCAGTAGAGAAAACTCAAACTGTATTTTTCACAAGAAAAATAATTGAGGATGGGATGAAATTGAGGATGTATGGGAAAGAGTTGGATAGTTTAAATATTTGGGAGTTATTTTTGATTATAGGGTAACATGGGCAGACCATATTAGGATAAATGCAAAAAGGTAATAAATGTGGATTTGGAAGTTGGAATTTGTCAGAGTCACCCAGATTCACCCAGACCTTACACTGCCCAATTTGGAATTTTTTTCAGAGTGTCACCATTGAACATATGTCGATTTGGATGTTGGAAGTTGTAATTTGTCAGTGTCACCATTGAACATGTGTATATTTGGAAGTTGGAACCTTCCCAATTCCGACTTCCAAATCTATACATGTTGAATGGTGAGACCAAGTCTTTAATAAACGAATAAACTAAACTAAACAAATTATAAATAACTACAAGTTATAATTTTTCAAAATCAAAACATTGTCACAAACACACCAACATCTACAGGGTTTTAAGTATATTCTATCTATAATATGTGTTGAGATTAATTTGACCATAATTATTCCTAATTAAAAATGTCACTTCATTAGTAAACAAGGCGATAAGACAGTCAACAATCAAACATTTATTTATTAATACTGTAACATTGGAACATTTAGCCAATATCTTAGAGATATTAGCCAATATCTCTCAGAACAACAACCATCTCCTGGCTCCTTGAAACTCCTTATTTTGTTAAAAAGGCAACATTGGACAATTTAGACATGCCTTAAATGCTCCGTGTATGTGGGTGACAAACTGTGGAGGTCCTCTTCCAAGAAGAATAAATGGGAAAACGGTACGGAGGGTTGGGGCTGTGTACTCTGTGCCACTGTCGGCCCAGTGTTCAGGTACTCGTCCCACGTATACCCTTGCGGTGAGGCGGGTGATGCAGGTGACCTAGGTGACGGGGTCTCCCTGTCAAGGATATGTGTTATTCCAGGACTGGGGCTGGCAAGGGCGGCTGAAGAGTGTCGTGGCAATTTCTGTATCAGATATTGCGTCTAAGCAGATGAGATATTTAGATGCAAAAAGCACACAATACTGTTGACAATTAGTGGTATATATATTTGTAATAAAAGTAACGAACAAAGATACATCACAACATGCATCAACAAACAACATAACAGGCATACATTACAATAATCTGAGGCCTCAGATGGGAGCTCCTCTTTGCGTGTTGCTTCATTCTCTGAAGGTACGCTCAGACAAGTCCCCTGAGTGTTCGAATCAATGAGTTCTTATTCACTTCGGTTGTGTCCTGAAGGGGGTGGTCCCCCAATACTAAAAGTCTTTGTTCACCAGATTGTTATCTTTACAGTTGAAGCCCCCCCCCCCCCCCGAGGCTAAGGTGGGGTCGGCGGCCGTGCCATGTAACCCTCTGACTTTGTTTACACTAGCCAGAGTGTCAAAGAACAGGCCCATACTTCAAAGCATTGCTTGGGAGATGACACACGAAAAGATAGGAACAGGCAGGCAATAAAATGCATCACACGACTCTCGAACGTTACTTTAAATGACCCAAAAGGAGAGCAGAAGGCAGACACTATATAAAATTACACAGAATAGCAACAAAACTTAAATTCATATGGACCAAAACAATAACATGTAGATTTTCCATCACAAGAGGTGGCCTGTGGAGTAGCAGTGCTGCTATCATGCTGCTATCATGCTGCAGGGACAGCGTGGCCTGCAGCTGACGGACTGCTAACTCCAGGGGAAAGTTGGGCTTGTTGCCCTCAGCTCCCGAAGCTTCACCACAATAAGCTGCTGCTTGCAGAGTAGCATCAGCTCATCGACCTCCTGCAAGTTTATTTTAATGAATACAAATATTGAATCAATTATAAGGCAATTGTAAACACAATGTGGAGACAGTTCCAGATGTATAACAAAAGTTTTCATTCTATGTCTATTTCTTATTTCACTGTTTTTATATTTGTACATTAAAGATCTTTTATTGATGTCCATTGTGTTCTGCTGCGTCATGGATATTTCCTATGTGGATCAATAAAGGTAGCATGTTGTTTTGTTGGTGGAGGTCCGCCAGGTGTCTGTCCAGGCGGGACAGGCCCACCTTGTCACAAACACGGCAGTTCAGTTTACCTGTAACCCTAAAAACAAGAACAGTTTCCATCAAGCCTTGGCTGTAGATAGGGTTAGGAATAATTACATCTGAAACTACAGAATGCATCACTTGCAGACAATTCAGCAAGTGCTGTCGTGGAAAGAAAGGTTAAATAAAGAAAAATAAATATATAAAGAATAATAACAGTAGTTGAGCACTCAACTAGGACTTTGACTCACCGTCCACTGGACCAGCTGACAAGCAGAATTGTCTCCTCCACGTTCCTCACTTGGTGATATCCCGTCAGGTGTGGCCTCAGGTGGTTCATGAACTTCCCGCAAATCGGGTACTCTGTTGACTTGCTGAGGAAATGGACAAATAATGGACAAATAATAAAATAAATATCCTCATTCAACCGAATTACAATTGCTCATCAATATGTCAACCCGGTATCACGCGAATTCGAGCCCTTCCCAATTCCGACTTTCGACTTCCAAATCTATACATGTTGAATGGTGAGACTAAGTCTTTAATAAACGAATAAACTAATCTATAAACAAATTATAAATAAACTACAAGTTATAATTTTTCAAAATCAAAACATTGTCACAAACGCTGCGGCACATGGGAGAGTGGAGGGCACGGGCACAAGCAAATACATTAAAATAACTGGCTAATAAAATATAATAAAGTAATATAATAATAAAATAAAATAGAAAGGATAGAGAAAGTGAATAATAATAATAATAAAATGGTTGGGGTAAGGGGAAGAGCTATAACATAAATCAGAAAGGTTATGGTTAGGAAGGAGGTGAAGAAGGTTATGGTTAGGAGAGGAAATGAAGGGGGTTATGGTTAGGAGAGGAGATGGAGAGGGTTATGGTTAGGGAAAGAAATGGAGGGGTTATGGTTAGGAGAGGAGATGAAGGGGGTTATGGTTAGGAAGGAGGTGAAGAAGGTTATGGTTAGGGGAGGAGATGAAGGGGGTTATGGTTAGGAAAGGATATGGAGGGGGTTATGGTTAGGGAAAGAAATGGAGGGGTTATGGTTAGGAGAGGAGACACCCCCAAACCCAACCTCAGTCCTAATCCACCATTTTCTTTTTTAAGGTGTGGGTGATAAGTGTGCATGGTTCGCCTGAAGCAGGACAAGGTCAGGAAGTGACGGTGTCGAGATAAAGGTAAAACTACGTTCGAGAACTTCACACATGAGTTATGGGGTAAGGGGAAGAGCTATAACATAAATCAGAAAGGTTATAGTTAGGAAGGAGGTGAAGGTTATGGTTAGGAGAGGAGATGAAGGGGGTTATGGTTAGGAAAGGATATGGAGGGGGTTATGGTTAGGGAAAGAAATGGAGGGGTTATGGTTAGGAGAGCAGACACCCCCAAACCTAACCTCAGCCCTAATCCAGCATTTTTCTTTTTTAAGGTGTGGGTGGTAAGTGTGCATGTCTCGCCTAAGCAGGACACGGTCAGGAAGTGCAATTGGAAGGTGGAGAGATTAGTTACATTGGAAAGGGAGACTGGAGTGAACGACAATGCGACTGGCGATCCAACTATAAATCCAGTTGGGTCAACCAGTCCCTCATCATCAATCTCGCCGTCTCCGGAGTCCAGTGGATGTTGTCATGAGTAGTCTGAAATTTGAGTAGAGATAACTGGTTCAGGTAGTCAGAGCGGGAGTCCACATGTTCTATGCCATCTCTAATAAAGAAATTGAAAGCCTTGACACAGCGAAGTTGGCCGGCGGATAATCTGATGGAAACGGTTAGCAGAGGGATAACAATGCGGGCCTGGGGGAACTTCTCTCTGGCTAGTCTGATCAGTCGACGGGCGTCTTTGGTGATGGTGAGTGCTGTTTGTTCCCTAAGGCAGTTGTTAATGCCTATAGAGAAGAGGATCAATTTTGTGTCCAGTCTAGGAGACGAGCCTGAGCAGGATGGCCGTCAGAGTGTAGCTCCTGGGTAGCTGCCTGGATACCGTTTAGTTTGAATTTAGGTATGCGGGCAATATTTGAATCCCCCATAATAATAATCGGTTGTCTTATGGGGAGGGACCAAACGGAGGCCTTACGGTTGGTGTAAGCATGTAAACGGGGCTCGTTGCGAGAAGGGGACCCAGATTGGTCATCTAACGATGATTCAGATGGAGAGGGGAGGCGTAATGGGGGAGAGAGAGAGGAGGGGGAGGAAGAAAGGGAAGAGTTAGGAAGAAAAGATGGAGCCTGGTGGGACGATATGATGTTCGGTTCTTCCCCTGTCGTGGTAGGTACACCATCTGCCGGAGGGACCAAAGGAGGTGAAAGAGGACAAGGGTGAATCTCGGCAGTGAAGGTGCGCAGGTTAGGCTGTTTTTTAGCACAATGGTCAGTGCTAGTTTGCTTGGTGACTGGTAAAGCAATATCCTTCGTCAGAGAAGGTGGTGGCATGGTCGACACCAGAGGAAGGCTCAAAGGGCGAAGCTGGCCCTGGGTCGGGTTCCTCCTACAAGAGAGACGATTGGGTCTGGGGGTTGAACAGGTAAGAGATGTAATTAAGGTTCAGGGCCTGGTGTGGTCTACAGAAATTGGAGGAATGGTGTCGGTTGAAGTGGTCTGTGTTGGTAAGATGACCAGAGGTGGGTTAGGACAGTCAACAATTAACGATTAATGATGACAGTCAACAATTAATGATGGCCCGCTGGCACGGGCCATCATCAGGCACGTACCCCGAAAACCAACCCACCCCAACATCAACCACACAGGCCCCCAATGAACCCCCATGAGAGCAACCCCCGACCCCACACAATAGTCATCCTGAGATGGGAATAAAGTCTGAATACGTTATGCAATGTAAACCTGGTAAGTACAACACTCATCACAAGTAAAACGATAAACATCCGAACAATTATTATGTATGTTGTGTAATGCAGATCTGGTAAGACTATTACTCGTCACAGGTGTTACAGGAAAGGGAGATGAAGTAGGTCTACCATGTTGATCAACATTGGGACGTCACGGCTTCATTGTAGAACACATTTAACTTATGTTTTGTAGATCCGCTAAGTATATCACTCATCACAGAATTAAAACAATACACGATGCTTAACACCCCACCTATGTGGGGTGTTACAGCACCTGATGATACCAGGTGCTGTAAGCACCTGGTACTTGCATGGGTAGTAGTCCGGTAACTTGAGCTTGGACTTGGGGAGGACGCTGGCGCTCTCTGTTTCGCCGCTTCTCCAGCCGAGCCAAAACAACATTGTTTTGTTTTGTTTTTAAATAGTTTTTTTAATCTTTTTAACCTTTTTAAACTATTTCACTATCCGCGTCCGACCAGTAGACCTTTTCAAATCTAGCGGTTGCCTACCTGTTGCTGCTAGCACACTACCTGCAGTGTACTTTCCCCCCCAGTTGCCGCCGGCACCATTATGTTGAGTTACTCCGTCAACCAGCTGATGAATCTCAAAAATGTCTTCACTCCACCGGACATTACAGTGATTAAACAACTTGGACTTCTCGGCCGTCGGCGCTATATCCACAGAGGCTCCCGAAGAAAGTTCCTCAACCCACCGAAAAGTCCTGCCATCCCGGCTCACTGGTCAGTCACGCGTCTTGTCGCACCTCACATACGTCATCAGAGCGTTGTCTCCTACTGGATAAGTAGTTTGGGCATCTCCATGGCAACACCTATCAGGGAATTGGATGGAAAACGTGGAGTGGACTCTAGTCTGCTACGTCCACTGCCAAGATGTGTTGCTTCATCCAGCAGCAAAATTGAACTTTTTAATGCCCAATCAATCAGCAACAAATCCTGCCTAATACATGATCATATACTGGATAAATGTCTGGATTTTATGTGCATCACAGAGACCTGGCACCAACCAGATACTTTCTCCTCCTTAAATGAGAGCTGTCCCCCAGGATACAGCTACCTCCAGAAAGCCCGCAGTACAGGTCGTGGTGGCGGCCTGTCGGTCATCCATCGCAGTGATCTGGAGTTATCTCTGCAGCCCCTGCCTGAACTCTCTTCATTTGAATGCCTTGCTTTTAAATGTAAGCCCCCTTCCTCTGTGCTGTTCCTCCTTATTTACCGACCACCAACACCGAACACATCTTTCATCCCTGAGATGTCAAATCTTCTCACAACTTTCTGCACATCCTCTGCCGACGTTATCATTTTAGGTGATATGAACATCCACGTCGATACCCCCTCCTGCCGCTTTGCTGCTGAATTTCTTCAGCTATTGGACTGCTTTAATTTAAAGCAACTTGTTGATGTCCCCACACACACCAGGGGGCACACCTTGGACCTGGTCATCATAAACTCTGCCCCTCTCACAAACCTGCAGGTGTATGACCTTGGTGTCTCTGACCACAAGATCATTTCTATGGAGTTGCCATCCTCATCCAGCCTCTCAAAGCCTAGACGAAATATCAGTTTTAGAAATCTCAAAAACATTAACCAAGAACACCTGTCAGCAGACTTTCAGCATCTCTCCACACTTTTCTCATCAGCCGACGAAGCAGTGGACTACTACAACAGCCATCTGAGTAGCCTCCTGGATCACCATGCACCTGTTAAAACCAGAGCAGTCACCTTCACCCGCCCAGCTCCCTGGTTTTCAGATGGGCTGCGGAAGATGAAGGCAGCAGGGCGAGTCCTTGAGCGGCAATACAAAACATCTGGCCTCACTGTTCACAATCAAATCTACCGGGAGCACCAACTACAGTATTCAAAGTCCCTTAAAGAGGCAAGGTCACTTTTTTACTCTGACGCCATCAGAAACAATCCAGGAAACTCCAAACGGCTCTTCTCTACGGTCAACCATCTTCTCAAACCACAATCCCCCCCACTTACTGGCACCACAGAAGAACAGTGCAATCACTTCATGGATTTTTTCAAATCAAAGATTGCACATATTCGTTCTGCTCTTTCTGGTCCTCCCACCCAAACCGTTCCCCCATATACATATGCCATTTCACAACCCCTAAACTGCTTTCCTGTGGTTTCATCAGAAGAGGTGCAGAACATCATCAGGAAGATGAAACCCTCCACCTGTGCCCTGGACCCTCTCCCAACCTCCCTGGTAAAAACCCATGTCACAGTCTTAAGTCCCCTGATCGCCTCTGTTATAAATCACTCTCTCCAAACTGGTCACGTTCCCCCCGTCTTAAAGAAAGCCATAATCAGACCACTGCTCAAAAAACACACCCTTGACCCAGAAGTCCTATCACACTACAGGCCCATCTCCAATCTCCCCTTCATATCCAAAGTACTTGAGAAAGCAGTTGCCACTCACCTTCAAAACCACCTCAAACTAAACAACCTCTATGAAAAATTCCAGTCCGGTTTCCGCTCCGCCCACAGCACAGAAACAGCACTCGTAAGAGTTACAAACGACCTCCTGAGGTCATCCGACGCTGGCTCCCCCTCCCTCCTCATCCTTCTGGATCTCTCTGCTGCTTTTGACACAGTCGACCATGACATTCTTCTAAACCGCCTCCACCTCACCACTGGACTCACTGGCACTCCCCTCAGTTGGTTTCAGTCATACCTCAAAAACCGGATAGAATGCATCTCCCTGGGTCCCTCCAAATCGAACCCACACACAGTCACTTGCGGTGTCCCCCAGGGTTCAGTCCTTGGCCCCATCCTCTTTATCCTCTACCTCATCCCCCTTGGTCAGGTCATCAGCCGCCACGGTTTCTCATTCCACTGCTATGCCGACGACACACAGCTCTATGTCAATGCCACAGCTGCCACCCCACCTTTAACATCACCGTCATCCCCATCAAAACTCACCACGTGCCTGGAGGAGATAAAGGCATGGATGGAGCACAATTTCCTCCAACTCAACAGGGCCAAAACCGAAGCCATCCTGATCGGCACCTCTCACCAGACCAAATCATCATCCATAACCAGCATCAGCTTTTCTGGCTCAAATATCCCTCTCTCATCAACAGTAACAAATCTTGGTGTAAAAATGGACCCCCAGCTCACTTTTGAATCCCATATCAACCACCTCTGCAAGACCTCCTTCTATCACCTCCGCAACATTTCCAAACTCCGCCCCATTCTCTCACTCTCAGACTCCGAAAAAACTAGTCCATGCCTTTATCTCCTCCAGACTGGACTACTGTAACGCACTACTCATCGGGATCCCTAGCAAGAGCCTGCAGAGGCTTCAATACGTACAAAACTCTGCAGCTAGGATCCTGATGAGAGTCCGTAAGCATGAGCACATTACCCCCATCCTCCACTCACTCCACTGGCTTCCGGTTTCCACCCGGATTGAGTATAAGGTTTCCGTCCTCACTCACCAATCTATCCATGGACATGCCCCCCCATACCTCAAAGAACTTCTCAACCCACATAGCACAACACGCTCCCTCCGCTCCACTCACTCTAACCTCCTCCACATACCCAGAACCAAACTGAGGACCATGGGAGATAGGGCCTTCAGTGTTGCCGCCCCACGCCTGTGGAATGCCCTCCCTGACACCTTGAGGGCACCACAATCCACTGATTGTTTTAAAAAAGGTCTTAAAACATTTCTTTTTAAAAAAACCTTTGGCTCGCACTCTTAGATGTTTTTAAAACCCCCTTTTTATTTTTATTTTTGTTTTTAACCTGTAGCCCTTTGAGATCTTCGGATGAAAAGGGCACTATAAATTAAATTTATTATTATTATTATTAAAACAGAATGTGTATATTGTGTAATTCAAACCTGGTAAGTAGATCGCCCATCACAGAACATACAATACGAGAAATAAAGCAGGACGACCATGTTAATAAACATTGGAGCGTTTTAACTTCATTCTAGCACACACAATAATGTAGATCTGATAAATCCATTGTTAATTACCTCTATTACATTGAAGAGAGGTATAGAGCCGGTCAACCATGTAAATTAACATTGGAACTCGTAGGCTTCATCACAGAACCTTATGTCAATGTTATATACAAAAAAGTTCCGGTAAGTAAATAACCCATCGCAGAATTTAGAACAGACTATATAAAAGCATATCAAACATGAATAAGAACCGTAGGGTGTGTGGAGGCAAGGGAAGGGCCGTGTACATCAGATGGCCGCCCGCATCTGATGATCGACCGGCCGCGCCAGGCCCGAACGCAGCTGGAGGTCCGGGCGGAGCTCCGGTACCAGAGGCCGTGGTGGCGTCCATCACCACGTGCTAGCCGGCCGCGGCGGTAGCTCCCCGTCGCCGTCGGGCAGTTGCGTTCCATGCGGTGGGGTTGGGACTGCGGCAGGTGGACATCACGTTGGCTCATCGGTGGGAGGGTAGGGTTCCGGTAACCCGTACGGAACCTTCCATGCTGGATCGTCGGCCAGGAGTGTTACCCTCGATGGCCGCTCATGGTAGTAGGCTAGTTATGCTAAGCTAGCATGATGTTCAAAAACTCAGAAAAAAGGCGAGATGGTCAATAGAGATAGGTTTCTTTATTTTAAAGAAACTAATTCGCGACGTTTCGGATACAAGGAGTACCTTCATCAGGCGATTTCTAAACTCAATGTGTGAAAAACATTTCCCTCCAGAGTAGGTGACCGAGCCGTGGTCTTCAACAATACACAATGACGTTATAACCCCACAATGACGCGGTGCCATCTCCCAATAGCCCGCCCCCCCTCCAAAAAACAATAAATCAATGCATTCTATTAGCGGAATAAACAAAACGGCTTAACAGAAGTAAACCATGCGTCATAAACACGAATATCATTTAAAATAAAATTAATATAAATGTGTAAATATGACAATTGAATATTCTCTAAACCCCATCTACCGGTCAGTGTTGCGCACACTTGAAACGGTTAGGGTTAGGCCAGAAGGACGATTGGTTAAGTTTAGGATTAGGGTTAGGGCAAGGCTATAGGGTTAGAATAGGTAAAGGTTGGGATAAGGTCAAATCAATGGTACCTACGGCTCGGATGGGGTTTGGGTTAGGGCGCTCCCTCATGCGCCATGCAGTAATACATGGGGCTACAGGAGAGGAGGGCACGGGCACAAGCAATTTAAAGATACGTTAAAAACATTTGCTTCCATAAAATCAATGAAATAAAATCAATAAAAGTAATAAAATATGGGGGAAATGGTTATGTTTAGGAGAGGGGGAGGGAAGTGGTTAGGGTAAGGAAAAGGATAGTGGGGAGTTTATAATGAGGACCGGGACGGTTAGAGGGGTGAGAGGGATAAACCCAGCTGAGTCAGCCAATCGTTAAGCATAGACTTTGCTGTCTCTGGAGTCCAATGGATATTGTCGTGGACAGTTGGAAATTTCAGCGCCGACAGTGTGTTGAGATAAACAGCACGTGAGTCAACGTCCTCGATATTATCCCTCACAAAGTAATTGAAAGACTTGACACAACGGAGTTGGGTGGCGGATAGCCTGATAGATACCGTTATGAGGGGAATTGCGATGCGAGCCTGGGGGAATGTTTCTCTGGCCGTCCTAATCAAACGTCGGGTGTCCTTAATTATTGTGATAAGTGTCTGTTGTCTAAGGCAGTTGTTTATGCCGATAGACAATACGATAAGCTTAGTGTCCGATTTTGGAGATGTTTGTTTCTGCAAGATGGCTGTTAAATGTCTTAATGTGGCTCCTGGGAAACTATCTATCTGGATGCCGTCCATTTTCCTTTTTGGGATGCGGGCCAAGTTTGAATCGCCCGTGATAATTATGGGTTTTCTGATAGGGAGGGACCACATAGTGGCTTTGCGGTTCGTAGGGGGGTGTATGCAGGGCTGGTGGTAGGAAGCACTGAGCATAGAGGAAGAGAAAAGGGAAGGAGAAGTCGGGGTTTGGCGACTCGGACCTTTCCCCACTGGGACAAGGGCAACAACAGCAGGAGTGGTCAGAGGAGGCGTGAGAGGGCAAGGGTGAATCTGCAAGCAACCTGTGAGTGAGTCAGAGTTCTGAACTAAGCCATTCTTAATGATGATTATCTTGTTCCTTGTCATGGAAGGTAACACCGCCTGACCAGGTGGTGAAGTGGTCAGCGCCGGCGAGGAGGACGACGGACAGAGTCGCCTCCGGGTCGCGGCACTTGCGAGGGAGAGACGGTTCGGTCTAGGGGTTGAGGAAGCG
The DNA here is from genome assembly GCF_902167405.1 of Gadus morhua. NCBI lineage: Eukaryota > Metazoa > Chordata > Actinopteri > Gadiformes > Gadidae > Gadus > Gadus morhua. The sequence continues at coordinate 27,171,146 of NC_044060.1, read as the reverse complement.
GGAATAGTGACTGGGGGCTCCGGGTCCGGCGTGGGAGATCCAAGGCTCGTCTCAACGACGCAAGGAGGGTCGATGACTGCCGCGGTTGTCCGCACCGGTGGGACAACCGGTGGAGGACGTGGCCTGGTCACTGGTAAGCGCTGCGGGCGTTGTGGTAGCGGGACGCGGCTAGGTCGCGGTGGTTGAGGGGCAGACGTAGGAAAACGTCCGGTTATGTTAGGGCATAGAGTTGGAAGGGTAAGAAGGGAAGGAATAGTTAGTGGCCTGGACGGTAGCATTAAGGTATTTCGATGCTTGAAAGGTGCCATAGTGGGCTGTGGTTGTCTGGGAAGCGGTGGAAAGGCCCCAAGGTCCGAGAGGGGCAGCGGAGTGGCAGGCGGTGGCGGATCCGGGGCCGACAGCAGCAGCTGTAGTGCTGAGATGGAAGACGGAGTAAGGCGTCTGCCATAACGCTGGTGGGCCCACCGAAGGGCTCTGTCGAGGGCCTCTTTATTAAAAGGCCCCAAGTTAGTGCGGATCTTTGCTATAGTATGTGTATAATGTTGTATTAAGGTCTTTAAATTAACAATCATGTACTCCATTGTGTTTTCTTTGATTTGGTTTAAGACCAGATCGTCAGGTGCCGCCGGTTTAATGAATGCTGTGAGTTGAGCCACTTTCCTAGCCATTCCTAATGGTGGGATACCTGTTCTAATAGATTCTTCTAGAATTTCTGTATGGTGAATTGATTGTAATATTTGAAAATAATGTTTGATTAATTTCGGGTCTAGATCGGTTGAAAGACTCGTCCCGACCGGAGTCAATTTTATGAGTTTCTGTGGGTCTGTAAGGTGAGTGGGCCTACCCAATAGGTTAAACCTATTTCTAAAATCATTAGCCATTTCGTTAAAAACTAAAAATGGAATGAAAATAAAAAAGGCCCAGGCCTATTAACAAAAAGAGGAGGGGTTTGGGAGTTGGAGTTTAAAAAGAACCAACATAGAGAATAGAAGGAAAGGATAACAGAAAGATGTAAAATCAACTAAGTAGAAATAAGGTTAAAACCATAGCTTGCAAAAAATGGAGATTAAAACAATAGATGCAGTTATAACCATAAAATAAACAAAGAATGAAATTATATCCGGTCAGCTGGTGTAATGTTTTTTAGCTAGGAGGCATGGTTAGCTTAGCAAAAATCGATTTCCCCAATCGGTTCAGTCGAGTGGTTTTTAGCTGGGAGGTAGGCTGTGCTTGGGCTAGGAGACAGGGTGTCATTGATCCGCCCGATGGGGTTGTAGAATATCCCAGAAACTGATTGCATTCCAAAGTTAAAATATTGAAAAAAGCTGAACACGTAGATGTCTCTTGTACTCACCAGCCAAAAAAGCATTTAAAGGAGATTCGATTAAAACCAAAAGGGAATGAGGTAATTTCCACAGGTTGTTAAAAAAGTATAAAGTTTAATCGCTCCAAAATGCAGGTTGAACAAGTATAAAAAGACTTTGTTTGAAAGTAAGTTAAAACAAATAAAGTAAAATGATTAAAAATAAAGCGCATCCAAGTTAAAAACTCCAAAGTTGCTGAAAACAACAGTTCCTCAGAATAACTGACTTTACATCCACAGAAATAGAGTGTTCCTAACGTTTCACCCGGTTAGGCTTCGTCAGAGGATAAGAGAAATGAGGACAGAACAACATTTATAAAAGGTAAGAAAGCGCAAATGGGTTGAATGGTGTCAATCAAGCTTTCTGTTCAGCCAATGGGTATGCTTCGTGTCGTGCACCAGGGCGGGGGTTGAAGGTTGTCAATCAGGTTTTCTGTCATCCACCAGGGCGGGATGTGAGTGGGTGTGGCCTAACGGGTGACTGGATAAGAGGATGAAGGTAACAAATAATATACAAAAACATGGAAAAGCATAAAGTTAAAACGTTTTAGCTAGGCTCTGGCAAGGTTAGGTTTGGGTTAGGGCGCTCCCCCATGTTACATGCAGTAGCACATGGGAATGACGTGTAGTCTCCCATGCACTACTACTATGTAACATGAGGAGAGGAGGGCACGGGCACAAGCAATTTAAAATAAGTTATTGAACTTTTGCTACCATAAAATCAAAATAAAAGAAATGAAATAAAATTCATAAAAGGAATAAAATATGGGAGAGGGGTTAGGAGAGGGGGAGGGAAGAGGTTATGGTAAGGAATAAGAATGGCTACGTTATAGGAAGGCTGCTGGGGAGGTTATGGTGAGGACCGGGACGAATGGAGGGGCGAGACGGATCGTCATTGAGGCCAAAAGGGGCAGTGGCGGACAGCCTATAAATCCACCTTCTCTCGGCAGCTCTCCTCTGGACCAGGGACCAACCGGCATTGGTCTCCAGACCTGACAATGAAAAGTTATTGATATGATGGGAGATGAAGTGAGTATATAGACGTTTATTGTTTGTTCCTTTCTGAATGTGGTAAATGTGTTGGTATAACCTCTGTTTAATGGTAGCTCCTGTTTCGCCCACATAGATACTCCGAGACTCCTGCATAGTCTGCACTGAATGGCGTAGACGACGTTGCAGGAGAGTAGTGTGAAGGTCTGCGAGATGGGGACACCGGCTCGAGAGTTATAGATATACTTCAGGTTAGAGTGTTGTGGGATTTCTAATAACAACTTATCTAATTCACTTCAACTAGCTATAAGCAAAGAGGAATCTGGGAGTCCAGGTCAAGTATAGATGGAGAGTTTATTGCCACCCGCAAACGAGAGACAACAAAGCCGAATGGTATTCGCGAATACACACTGCCGAATGAATCCCGGACAGCTCCTTATATCCCCAATCCTTTACACAATACAAAGTTGGACTTTCATCAAATATTGATGGGCATAGAATGTTTTTCTGGGTCATACTGTGTGGATGTCAGCCTATTCTCATGTCTTCTGGATCCCAATGTGACCTTAGAACATATATTATCCTTATACAAACAGAGATGATGCACACGTGTGAATGTAAGCATTGTCTCCAGAGAGTACATCAAATGGGAGTAGACTGGACTCTCTTACTGGTGTGACACATCAGATGGGAATGGACTGGACTCACTCACTGGTGTCACACGGCACATAACATCTAGGCCAAAGGTGATCAGCTGTTTTCCACTATTAAAGTATCTATATGATATGTAGGCCTAATAATAATCATAGTTTAACATAAAATGTAAGGTTAATTTCTACCACATATCCCCCACTTTGAGGCTTGCCCAAGCCTCAATAAAAGAAAACAATAATAACATCTCTATTACTTAAATTTCCCCATGTCCCCTTTATCTATTAATTAGTCTATGAGATCATGTGCCGTCAATTGGATCAGAATAGTACCACATCTGGCTACCTAGAAAAAACATCGCTAATCTAAAGCAGGGGTTTCAACCTGCATCCAGGGATTGCAACCTGGTGATGAAAAAGATTGCCAAATGTGGTGTATTATGTCCAATATTTTTGACTCCCGCAAAGTATTCATAAAAAGATCATAAAACCTTTCTAAACATAACACCACAATGTTTCCACATTTAGAATACAACCAAATCAAATGTGTACCTAAAATACCCTCATAAAAATCATAAAAATCATAACAATATGTTTTCAGCATGCATTGAAAATCATCATTCTCCAAAATATGTGACATAATAATAAACTAAAAATTAATAATTTTGAAAGTATGTGTCATGATAATGTACCCAAACATGGACATTTCAGCATTTGAAATCTTGAGGTTGTCTGTAGGTTTGCACGAAACTGAATGGCTCAGGTGATCTTCATGTATTGGTGCGCAGGACACAGGTGGGGGGTTTTGGACAAGGTCATAGATGTTGCTCCTGTTGGCTGAAATCAAGCCTTGTAGATCACGAGGCCGGCTCACATTGAGAGGTTACTAGCACATCTCGTGAGCCTCCACCTGGTGTTTGATATATCACAGTCCGTAATCCTCTCTGGCAAGGGCATATGTTCCCACCCGTCCAGTAGGATCGGGTCGGGCCTCTGTTGGATCCTCATTTGTGTTCACAGGTTCAACTGGATCTCCATGTACTCTTGGATGACACCTGGTGCTCCTTGAGCGCTCACTGCTCACAGGCTCTCCATCCGTCCTGAGAAGGGGTTATTAATTCCAGAGTTCTCTGCCAACTCTAATCTGAGGCACTATAATCCTTCCAGCGCCCTGGCCACCGACCCATCCGGAGCTGTGTTGTTGGGGATAAAAGCACAACACGTCGCCCCCATCATCCCACACACCCCTCTTGGTTCTGCCCATGCATAACCAAGACTAGCTTAATTTGATAGATCATTCGGGAGGTGGCATCTAATTGTTCTGATAGTCCTTCTGCTGTATCCATGGTAAATTTGACAAAACGTTGCTGATTTTATATAGATTATACAATCAATATTTTTGTGAATGGTTGAAGACAAAAACAGAATTCATTCAAACCCCTGCCACTATTTGATTGCATCATGTGGCTGTTACTCCTTGCTTGGCGGACGTAGTTTTGTAGGCTCCGGGTGTGTCTGCATCTGGCTCTGGAACTTTGCATTTCTATTGTAGTAATACAAACTCATGTACAGCAGTTAGTTATTCAAAAACATATTTCCTTTGATTCTATTTTTAATTGTTCTAATGGAAGTCCCTTATGGGGCCCTTGAAATGTAAGTGAAAGCATGAATCTAACCGTAAGTATTACGTGCAAAGTTAGCTGTGTCATTCTATTAGCTTGTATGTGATAACTCAGTATTGCTATAGATATTGATTGATGTCTAATTGATATCTCTCAGAGAGATACAAGGTACTCACCTTGCTTCTGGAAACATTGGACCCGAAATTTGTATGTGTTTTAAATATGTTTGTATTTATAATTGATAATACCTCATTTGCATTCCTTATTTAATGTTTTATGTGTGTATAGATGTGTGTGTGTGGATGTCTGTATATGTGTATATAGATGTGTGTGTGTGTGTGTAGTTGTGTGTATGTGTATATAGATGTGTGTCTGTGTATGTGTGCGTGTGTAGGTGTGTGTGTGTGTGTGTGTGTGTGTGTGTGTGTGTGTGTGTGTGTGTGTGTGTGTGTGTGTGTGTGTGTGTGTGTGTAAAGTTATAAAGATAATAATTGCATCTAACCAGTTTAATTTAGTGCTTGAAACAGTGTTTGCTGAATATACGCTGGCCCATTGTCTGAGTTTATCTCTGATTGAATTTTAAACCTTGGCATGACTTCTCTAGTCAGAAACTTGATTACTGTAGCCGCACTTTTGATGGGACTGCTTCTACCCATCTGCTGAACCTGTCAAGGATAACTAACATGCACAACATGTCAACATAGTTCATGACCAAATGTCAAAATGGTCCTTCAGGTATGTGAATGTGTCCCAATGTAGCAGTGATTGTTTTTCTTACATTGTTTTTTGCACATCATTTATACTCATTTAGTTGGTTTATCAATTATTGATTGCAATTACGGTGAAGAAAAAACCTTGTTTTCTAATTCCCCTCAACACTCCTCAACACCTCCCCCCTTGCGCAATGGTCAAAACCATGCGCATTTAAATGATAGGCGAACCTAACAACGCCGTCGGTGGAACCAACGTTGGAACCAACGTTGGAACCAACGTTGGAACGCCTAACCCTAACCATCCGTAAACTAAAACCAATCTATTGGGAAGGGAAATCGTAGCCAGTATATCCAAAACCAAAGGTTGATATTGGTGGGTTTACCATCAGCCGCCTTGAAACCACGCCGTTACCAAGTCATGCACTAAACCGAAAAGATTTCATGTGGCAATAGGCCTTCACACCTCAACGGGCAAATAAAACGTAACATGCCCTGTCCCAATACCACCACCTCTGCTGCTGGGGCTGCCATATCTGACTCCTGTTCCCCCTCCACCTTTGACCCTCCGGCTCTTCCTATGATGGTTGCAGTTTGTCACTTCATGATCAAGTGAGCCAGTGCTCACAGTGACTGTCAAGTAATCGTGACTGTGCCTGTTTTAGGTTGTCCCGGGCTTCAAGGTGGGGTCGTTGGCTAACCAGCCTTCCATACTGGCTTAGTGCAAGATGCCGTGCCTGGGATACAATCAATCCCCACCCATAAGGTGGTTTTGACCGCAAAGTGGAGGGATGGAGACAGAGTCTTCAATCACAATTGCCCATGCAGCCAAGGCTGTAATGGACACACCAGAGCAGCTACAACAACTAAAATTTGACCCCGTGTGTGCGGGGTATATATGATAGGGTGAATCTAAAGGTAATTTATCAGAGTTAAAAGTATCATATTATCAAATGTTAATATCCTATAAAAGTGTTGCAGCAGTAGTCGTGGCATTTGAAAGGTAAACCCACCACTTCTGAATGTAAATTGAGACCTAGCATGTAGGATCCCTTCCCAGTAGATGTAGCGTTAATCCACCTATTGTCCTTAACTAAGGAGATGTAAAAATAAAACAAAAAATCAAAATATTAAAACTTGCATTTTCAATATTAGGCGATTCACTTCTGTGTTAACCGTTACTCATAATCATAATTCCCTTTATAATTCCACCCGATTGTCCAATACTCACTATTTAAATTGGGCGATCTAATCTTATTATATTCTACCTATTGTTTGCATGTTTTGTCTGAAGTAAGCTTTTGGTACCCCTTTGTGTATTCTATCACACTAAGTAGGAGACCATTCTCCCCTGCCTCTGTGACCCTAACACACACGCGAGAGCAGGCTCAAACACACCCCCTTTTTTATTGTATTTTACTTATTTAATTTTAAATGACATTTGTCATTGTGGATAACATGAATTCATAAATTTGATTCATATTTTATCGTACTCGTTTAGTCTAATTTTTAAGTATTGCCGATTATTTCTAGATTGTACGACCACTTTTAATAAATGTCCGTTATTATCGTAATTCCTTAGGAAATATTTTATTTGTGTTGTTATCTTGGCACCTAGACCTCGTCAGGTCCAAACACCGAAACAACATCCACCTATCCACTGCGGAGTCCAAGGTTTGGGTAAGCTGAGCTCCTCTTTTGAGGAGTGCAACTGTGTTTACCCTGAATTCTTTTAATAAGAATCCCCAGCGCTGGTAGCCCCCTGGACTTCTGTGGACGAGCGGTGTGCATGTTATTGACAACATTAAACGCTAACTGTTCATTTTATGGAGTCTAGATAATTACCCTTAAAACCTGTGATTACCATGTAGCTCTAATACTCCGATACTGGGCTCTCCATTGATTTATCACCTCTGGGTTGGGCCCTACCATCTCTCTCTGTGTCCTTTACATTAAACTCATCACATCCAGAATCCTCTCAATCCTCTCCCTTACCCAACATGCTGTATCCCTCTGAACCAACAGTGTTTCACCAATTGCCCTGTGTACCAAGATCTATTGATTCATATCGCATGGTACCACGACACTATGGAGTCTCAAAGGTTGTCGCGACACACAGAACCACAGAGTCACCGATCCAAGTGGTGGTTCTATGATTTTCCTAAAATAGGGGGCATTAAGAGGCCACAGGTTATATCGAAGGACCAAGTAGTACAGAGTACATCCAATCACAAATGTAATCTATTCAGCACAATGCAAATCCATTCTCTCTCTCTCTCTCACTCACTCACTCACTCACTCACTCACTCACTCACTCTCTCACACTCTCACACTCTCTCTCTCACACTCTCACACTCTCACACTCTCTCTCTCACACTCACACTCTCTCTCTCACACTCTCACACTCTCTCTCTCAGACTCTCACACTCTCTCTCTCACACTCTCACACTCTGAAAATAAGAATTCTCCGATTGTCATCCTTGGAGCTGTAATAGGTATTGACTGTGTGTGTCCCGAGAAACCTATAGTTTTGGTGAATTTTCCTACCATAAGGAGGTGAGAGGCATATTTTGAACCTACGCAAGTGTAAGTGGCTCCAGTGTAGGCCATCATTGGTGGGCCTCCCCCTGTGAATTCTCTGGGCACCCCTAGTATCCCTATCCCATAAAGGGACCCGCCTGTCCCTGGTTGCCGTTACCTTGTGCTCGCTGTGGTGGAAAGGGGTTAATTAAACAATTTTTCTTACTATGTCCTTCCTGGTTGCACCCATAACATATTAAAGGACCTCTGCATTGTCCTTGAGATCCTTGTTGTTGTTTGTTTCTAAACTGACCTTGGCCCTCATTCTGATTCTGCCTATTTTTATTTGTGGGGTTCCCATAATTATGGATGTGAACATGTGTAACGGGTGGATTAGGCTGTTGGCTCTGAGGCTGTTCTATTGGGGGAGAGAATGCCTGCTGTCCATTGATTAGAATAGCATAATTTCCTGGGAGAGCGTCAGGTGCCTTTCTTTCTCTATGTGATCTCCTTGGTTTTTCGAGTGCCAGGGGGCCTTGTAATGCTGTACTACAGCAAGGCTCCTCTGGCCCTTGATCCGCACGGGAACTCTCTCCCTGTTTCTTGTCCCGGTTTCTTAATTTCCTCCTAGCTTTCTTACTCATGGGCTTCACCAAAATCTCTTCTTTCACATGCCCATCATCACTATCCTCATCTTCGTCCTCCCTTTCACTAGATCTAGTTTCAGCATCATCACACTCTCCTCTTGCATTTCTAATCCCCTCATAACAGTCCATGTGTATGGGTGTGCCCCTCCTTTCCTGTGTGTTACATTGCTTTTCCTCCTCATCTAGTGTAACCTCCCCTTTAATCGCTACCATGCCTTTTAACAATGGATAGACTGACACTGGTTTGTATAGCGGTGGCTCAACCTTCAAAGGCAATGGTTGAGCCTTTTTGTTCTTAGCTATTATTTCTCCCGCCACTCTTTGTAACGTTCGACATCTCTCTCCTTCCTCTAGGAACAAAGCTAGTACTAACTTTTCCCTGGCCTTCTTCTCTAAGGCCGTTTTACCACTTCTGTTATCTATGTAATTCCTTATCACTACCGCCATGTCCCTATACATTATTGGATCAAAAGTCCCTCCCATGGGCCATATAGTGCCTGGTCCTTCTGTCCTTTCTTCCCATTTCTCAGAGATCTTTTTCATCTCACCTTTGAGAAATAGACGGTCTCTACTCAAAATCTCCGCAGCCGTCGGTACTATATTCATATTCTCTCTAGGTGTATAAACACTATTTTTAATACAATTTATTTGAGTTTATTCAACTCGTTAGACAAATTATTTTATTATCTCTAAGCTATAAATGTGCACTCCTCCCGTGCGTTGCTCTCTCTCTCTATCGATTGGGATGTGCGTCCCAGCTGTTCTTAGATGTACTCTGCTCCTAGGCCCCCACCCTTTCTGGCCACAGGCTAAGAGAACACACCCCTAGATAAAGTTTCGCCCACTTGTTCCAGACAAGTTATTTATTTCTCTGACTGTCTTAATGACAGGATAAACTAAAAACAAAACGGATTGTAAAAGCCTCCGAGGTAACTTAATCCTACACAACTTAAATACAGAAGGAAACAACGTTTAATAGTGTATTGAAAAAACGGCCGAATTTGTTTGCACAAGATATAGACTGGAACCAGTCACTCATTCGTCTTTAAATGCAAAATAAAAGATTGGCCAAACGCTGAAGCTGGCCTTTTAAAATATGTACTGTCGGATATATAATCATTCAACCAGATCATGAACAAACAAGAAACTTCTCAAAATACCAACTCAAACGGTACCCCAACCAAGAGACTTATCTATTCAAAAGTGCGAGAAGCCTGGTTTCTCAGAATGCCAAGATCGGAATTAGAGATTCACCATCAACCAGCGCAGGATCTGCAGCTCAACTGCTCCAAGACTTGAATTGAAAATTCACTGGTCGGCACTCCAAGAAAGCTCTTCTCTAAATAAAACCGAGTTAATCCACAGTAATGAATTCTAACTCATAACTCATAATTCCAGATGGGATTTCAAAAAGTCCAACAAGTACGCACTCATTCGACCCGTGGACCTGCACTGCCATACCTATACTGGAACTTTGACACTAATTCGTTCCCCTAGATGACAGTCGCAGGACTTTATAGAAGACCCAAACCAATTTCAGCTGGGGCCTCAGAAATCCAACAAGTGCGCACTCATTCGACCTGCGGACCTGCGCTTGTTCTATTGGAACTTTGACACTAATTCGTTCCCGTAGAACACAGCCACAGGACTTTATAGTAGGCCTTATCAAAAAACAAAAATAACAATTTTGTATCAATTTAGAACCATAAACCGCTTGTTAGTTAACCATAACAACCGAGCGTCTATGGCTGTGCGCGCGCACACTCTATCTCTCGCCGGAGTTCCCCAATCTCTCTTCAATGATTAATTTGATTTGTTTGGACTGAAGAGACGCTTTACTTGCCGCCGAGCAGCCAGACGGGACAGGAACAGATCAAACAACCGTATTAATTAATGGTAAGTCAACTTTACCGGGAGTTTGATGTGCGCTAGGGTTGTGTGATCCGCTCGTGCCCCATCCCGCAGTCCAGCAGCCGGGCTGTCTCTGTTCCTCAGTCCTGGTCGTGGACGCCAAATGTTGTGGCACTAATAATAACAACTTATCTAATTCACTTCAACTAGCTATAAGCAAAGAGGAATCGGAGAGTCCAGGTCAAGTATAGATGGAGAGTTTATTGCCGCCCGCAAACGAGAGACAACAAAGCTGAATGGTATTCGCGAATACACACTGCCGAATGAATCCCGGACAGCTCCTTATATCCCCAATCCTTTACACAATACAAAGTTGGACTTTCATCAAATATTGATGTGCATAGAATGTTTTTTTTGGGTCATACTGTGTGGATGTCAGCATATTCTCATGTCTTCCGGATCCCAATGTGACCTTAGAACATATATTATCCTTATACAAACAGAGATGATGCACACGTGTGAATGTAAGCATTGTCTTCAGAGAGTACATCAAAATGGGAGTAGACTGGACTCTCTTACTGGTGTGACACATCAGATGGGAATGGACTGGTCTCACTCACTGGTGTCACACGGCACATAACATCTAGGCTAAAGGTGATCAGCTGTTTTCCAATATTAAAGTATCTATATGATATGTAGGCCTAATAATAATCATAGTTTAACATAAAATGTAAGGTTAATTTCTACCACAACCCATCCATACACATCCTCTCATTAATAGTGAATCATGCGCATTAATGCAAAAATATAGGAATAAAAAGGAACACACACTGCTCTCAGTGAAAACATGGGTGAAAAATGCAGGAACCCTAAAATTGAACACACACATATGCATATATATATACATAAAAAACATGGTAAAAGCATGCAAGAAGTATAAAAAAAAAAAACAGGGTAAAGATAAGTGCTGGCAGATAAGTGTACAATAGATCAAATGAATAAATAAATAAATAAATAGGAATATAAAAAAATATAAATAAGGCATAGTAAAACCATTCACACATCCATTCCATCTTTTCGCATAAAAGAAGCCGCCAATGAATAAGAGGGTTAGGGTTATGGGTAGCATAGCCCTAACCCCCGTCCCCGAGCCCAATGGACGCTGTCCTGGGTCGTCTGGAGTTGAAGGAGAGACCGTTGTTTAAGGTGACCGCATCGGGGGTCCACCTCCTCTATGCTGTCTCTCACAAAGCTGCTGAAGGCCTCAGTGCAGTGGAGCTGGTGAACGGATAGCTTGATGGAAACAATGAGGAGAGGAATGACGAGACGGGCCTGAGGGACTTTAGCTCTGGCTGTTCCAACGAGTCGTCGATGTCTTTGATAACGGTAACGGCTGTTTGTTCCCTAAGACCGTTGTTTATGTCTACCTAAAGACCACCGGTCTGATGCCAGGCCTGGGGGAGGGGGATCGAAGCAGGACTGCAGTGAGGTGTCTGAGGGTCGCTCCCAGGAAACTGTGGGCCTGAACCTCCGACCGTTTAAATGTGGGGGTGGGGGCGATGTAAGAATCCCCCATAATGATAAGAGGCTTCCTAAAGGCCAGAGCCCACAGGGAGGCTTTCCCGTTAGGATAGGGGGGTACCAATGGTTCATTGGGGGGGGGGGGGGTCCTGGGTTGATCTACATATGATGGTCTAGAACAAAAGGAAGGAGGTGGAGAGGGGGGGGTGGGGTGAGGAGGGGGGGAGGGGGAGAGGCTGGGGTCAGTGGGGACCATTGGACTATGTCAGGTGAGCTAGGGATCAATACACGTTGGGTAATGGTTCTGCTGGGGGCGTGGTCGAGGGCAGAAATCCTGATATGGGTGAGTTACTATAAATGGGTTGGTGAGGACTGAGGTCCGCTGTGGTGGGTGGTGTTGGTGGAGGACCAGCAGTGGGTGTAGTCTAGTTGATATCTAGTGGTCTAGTGGACACTATTAACGCATTCATCAACTCGCGTGCGACACGTTCCCTACTGATTCTAAACTGGAGTTGGAAGAAAGTGAAAAAAAAGTCTGAATGGAGCTAGGTGACGTACGGGCACGGACCCGTGAAAACAAGGCGCGTACAACGCCTCAAAACGCCCCTGGGCCGACGGACGCGTTCCGCACGCAGCACACGACGGGATGAAGCAGACTCGGAGAAAGCGGTAAAAGCAGCGACCTCGTCAGAAGAGACTCACGTCCAGGCCCAGCGGGAGGGCCAGCTCCGGAGTCCTGGTCCCCAAGGTGTAGTGGCTGGGTCGGCGAGGCTCCGGGCCCCCCACCGGGGGTCCATAGGGGCTGGGGTCAGGTCTGTAGCAGGGCCGGCGGTAGCCCGGGGCAGGGGGGGGGCTCGGCCCACCCAAATGTGCCCCATGCCCACCCAATCAAAATAGAAGAAAATGAATGATGAAATGTTGGTGGAAGCCCAGACCCACTATCGGACGGAGCTGTTCGTTTGCTGTCCAACGAAATGTCAAATCTAATTCAGCCAATTAATTAATACTACAGAATATACCATTACCATGCATTGCTTCTAATTGGGGGGGCTGGACAACCTGCCTCCAAGTTACCCACCCGCTTATAGTGGATACTGGCACACACACACACACACACACACACACACACACACACACACATCACATCATTTATCACATCACATCATTTATTTCATATATATATACACACTATATATTGTGGCGGACGCCAGGGAGGAGTGAGGGGAGTGGTAGGTCTGGCAACCTGCTGGCTCCACCCCCAAGCCATATATGGACTTCCTCCCTATAGGTGGTGCTGGGGGTTAAGAGGGCTAGCAAACAGACATCTGGGGAGTTGAAGTTGAAGGAGGAGCTGGAGCTAGGGAAGCTAGGGCTAGGAAAGGACAGGCAGGATCTGTGTGATCGCCTGGAAGCACAGAGAGAGAGAGAGAGAGAGAGAGAGAGAGAGAGAGAGAGAGAGAGAGAGAGAGAGAGAGAGAGAGAGAGAGAGAGCCTACATGCCAACACACACGCACGCACACACACACACACACACACACACACACACTCCGTGTGGTTTTGCACTTTTACCGCGCCATTCTAGGGCCGGATTGTAGCCTTCTTGGCTTTCCATGGGCTACCTCCAGGTACCCCCTCCATGCCAGGGCGCCCTGAATTTATGTTTATTAACAGCTCCTCCACCGGGGTCAAGACAATTTGAGGGCCAGATCCAGTCTCCCGACTGTCGGCCTTTTCACGATTGGCTTAAAAAAATGGCTTATTTAAATTTAAACCAATACGATGGTGGGAAAAGCTTACCAGTTTGTTTTTTTTATACTTATAATTTTTCGCAATTCTGGACCCCCCCCCCCCCCCCAAAAAAAAAAAAAACTCTCCGGTTCTACACGATTCACGTGAATGACCAAATAGACCAAGAAAACGGCGATTGTCACCGAAAAGCGACAAGTTTGCAGCTTTGTATATTGAAGTGAATATTTCACGGAGGGGCGGCGCCCTAGCGCCCTCTATTGACCCACCGCCACTGGTTGATATATCTATCATTTGTTCACTGTATTAGCCTACCAAATCACAGGCCTCTTCAACGGTTGAAATCAGACATCCTTTTTTTCTCACTTCCATTGAAGGTAGTGAATAGTAATTATTAAGTGAATAGTAATTATTAATGGAAGATTGAAACATAATTATCAATAATTAATTCAAAATGTCACTGAATCCGGGGAAGGGGAACATCTTCGTGGGGCTGTGGTTCCCTCTGGTGGTCAGTAACGGGACCTCAGCTCATCCTTTGAATTCTACGTTATACATAACAGCATATCAAATATAATTCACCAACATGTTGGACTGCTTCTATTCTATCCAGACAAAACCAGACTTCTCAACACTGCATATCTGATTTTATTTGAATTTCTACAGGATAAATAAATAAATACATACAAATGAAATAAATATAACAATGACGTCAGAGAATAATTCAGTTAACATTATCTCTCAAACTATTTTTCTTCTGAACATTTTTCGGGTAAAAACCTTCACTCATACAGACATGAATATAAATAAATACATAAAGTTGATAAGATAAACAATTAACCGTTCATGTGCCCTTTTAACATAAAAGCAAGAACCATGTTTGATTAGATTTGAATAATTTGAATAACAGATGTCTGGGAACCATTTAGTTTCTTCACATGGTTGTTTGGGTGGAGACTCCTCTGTGAAGTTGTTGGTGACGCTTGAGATTACCAGATGTACTAAATGTTTTCCCACACTGTTGACAGTGGTATGGTTTCTCTCCTGTGTGGATGCGCTGGTGTACAGTCAGATGACCAGATTGACTAAACGTTTTCCCACACTGTTTACAGTGGTATGGTTTCTCTCCTGTGTGGATGCGCTGGTGTTCCTTCAGACTACCAGATATACTAAATGTTTTCCCACTGTTTACAGTGGTATGGTTCATCTCCTGTGTGGATACGCTGGTGTACAGTCAGATGACCAGACTGACTAAATGTTTCCCCACACTGTTGACAGTGGTATGGTTTCTCTCCCGTGTGGATGCGTTGGTGTCTCTTCAGATGATAAGAGCGACTAAAGGTTTTACTGCACTTCTCACATCTGTGTTGTCCGGCTCCTTCTGCTGGAATCTGGCTCGTGCTTTGGACGGTTCCCGGGGAGGCTCCGATCGGTTCTTGATAGGAGGCTGCGACGTATGGGTGGAGCCTAGGCTCCACCTTGATTTCTCCACTCCTCAGCAGTCGGCCGTACAGGTCGCCATGGCTCCTCTTCATGTGTTTGTGGAGGAAGATCTGAGACGTGTAGAGGTACGGACACTCGGGACAGGGGAAAGCCTGTGCTGGTGTCAGCTGGGATCTCCCTCCTAGGAGAGAGAGTCATATGTATTTTATTTTGAGAGTGCTGCTGATGGCTGGTTTAAGCAGCCTCACCTGGCCAGTCAGGTGCTTTAGGCGTTGGGGCTTGATAAGGCTGCACAGCCTAATCAAGCATACCTGAATTTGTATAATTTGATTGTTTTTTTGAAACCTCCATGGTACTGTATATTTCCCATTTAGACTTTTTTCCAAGTAAGAATATTTTTCTATTATGTTGTCATCTTTTGTTTATTATATTTAAATTTATGTTAAAACTTTACTATTTCCTGCATAATTTCTTAACTGCTTTGTTAATGTAGATGTTTATTGTCCAAGCTCTTTTGAATTAAAATGAGAGATGTGGTCATGAAGTGCCGCATAGAAACCAAACCCTGACAGACAGACAGACTTGAAGGTAGACCTTTAGTAGAGCTCTTGTTGTTCCACAGTCGATCAAATCCGATTCCCAGATGTCTGGCGTATTCGTCCCCATACCAGACCAAGAGCTCTGCTCCTGAAGTCACGAGGCCACAGGAGCGATACAGAATCCCTCCTTTGTGCTGAAACGCTATTAGGTTCTGTTCCTCTTCATTACGAGCACAATTGACGTACCTAACACACAGACAGGTACGTCAACACACCTTTACAGTGTATCTTCTGCATATGTCATAGCAACACAGACAATATTGTGGATCTAATCAGATAACAGACATGGAGAAATATAAATGTTATCAATCAAGTAATGTAAGTAAGAAAATTGTGAACATTATTCATGCAGTAGATGGTATAAAAGTGAATAGGGTCCTACCTCATCCAGTTAGAAAGTGTCTCTCTCTTTGCATCAATGTAATCATTGTGTCTGCTCTTGTAGATCTGGAGAAATGTGTTAATCAGACTCTATGCCATCCAATAAACACACAAGCACACACACAAGACTAGATCAAAATAAATGAATACAAACACACTGACCTCCCAGGAGTATCCACTCTCCAGGGCTCCCTCTTCATCGGTCCTGTGTCCTTTGTAGGGTCCAAAGTGTGTTCCAATGGGAAGGCCACCGTCTCCACAGTAAAACACCCCTAGACCGGCCCCAGGGATCCCAGAATCTCTGATCTACCCCACATGAGACAGAGATGGAGAGAGGAGGAGAGTCGTAGAGTGAGAGGAATACATAGAAGGAGGGAGAGGTGGAGGAGGGAGGAGAGATAGAATACAAGAGAGGTAGAGGAGAGCGAGATGGAGACACATGGAGAAGAGAGATGTAGAGAGATTGAGGCAGGGAGAGACAAAGAGAGGTGAGAGGAATGGAGAGAGGAAGAGAGGTGGTGAGATGGAGGGGGGGAGAGGAATACAAGATATGATAAGAAATGAATGGAGATGAGTAGTTGGGAAACAAGTGAGAAAGAGAGATTTAGACAGGAAGAGGGAGGGAGGAAAGGAAAGAGGGGGTTGGGACAGGGGGGGAGTTCAGAGAGGGAGTCACAAAGAGAGGCAGATAGAGGGAAATGGGGGGAGAGAGGGAGAAATAGACGGAAAGCACGATTCAGGAAGAAGAACCATTGGGGGAGAGATACAGTATATCCATCTGCTTTGGCAATATAACTGTTAACATTACTGTTTTTATATACATTAGCTGGGAAATGTATTAAACAATGAATGTTATACTGTCTCATTGTGCAACGGTGAGACAGCAACGGGGCGATCAGCCATGAAGACGATAGGACCGTGGACCTCGCACTCTTCGAGGAAGAAAGTCCTACACTCATCACAGACTGGAGAGTTCATTTATTTATTACGTCCAAAAGAGCTTCAGCTACAAATCGATATTAAATAGACAGAAACATTAAAAATTGGTTTGTGAAAAGAGAGCGAGAGAGCGAGAGAGAGAGAGATCTTACAGAAGTAGTCGTCATCCTTAGGTACTTCTGGTTCTTTGTAGCTAACTCAGGTTTGTCTCTCTTGAATAAACACTTGAGCCCTGCAAATGTTCATGGAGAACTGACACACACACACACACACACACACACACACACACACACACACACACACACACACACACACACACACACACACACACACACACACACAAAAAGGTGTTATTGCAGGGAAGCAGTGGTGGGATCAGAGCTAACCCAAGGAGACCTCCTCCTGGACTGCAGAGCCCCTCTCTACTCCTCCTCCGGGGG
Organism: Gadus morhua; assembly: GCF_902167405.1. NCBI lineage: Eukaryota > Metazoa > Chordata > Actinopteri > Gadiformes > Gadidae > Gadus > Gadus morhua. Next base: position 27,153,724 of record NC_044060.1, on the reverse strand, counting down.
GGTCGATCTCTGGATGAGAAGGAGTGGTCCCTCCAGAGACCTCCTGGTCACTCCAGCCCCGCCCTGAGAGACTCTGACAGACAGAACGTCTAGTTAGGAGTACTCCTTGTTTTATTAATGTTTATTTACAATTATTAATCGCGATAAATCTCACGTCGATTACGATGATAAGCATTAGACATAAATGCTAGATATGAAAAAAAAATATATATATATCAGGCATGAAAACGGGTTAGGGGTGAAAAAGGTGAGAAGGATATTATCCCTCTAGAGCAGTGGTTCTCAAACTTTTTACCATGAGTACCACCTTAGAAATGATTTGGCTCTCCAAGTACCACCGGAATTAAAATAAAGTGCGTAGGCCTACAACTACATAGAGTTTACACAGAAGGCATTAATATTAATAATACGATTTATTATTCACATAACTTTACTTGACTGAAGCAATCAACTGTCTATAACTCATGTATTGTATTTAAACACTTGCAACGGGATAATACTAACAATTGAACAACTGCTTCAATAGGGCTACCCAGCAAATGGGGATATCATCTGGCATATAACATACCAGTCAATCTAGTGAGGTTATTAACAATTATACTGCATTAAAGCATTCACAGCACTGAATATTAATTTTAACAACTGCAGTCAACCAATCATGTGAGGTAAATTGTACTGCATCAAAAAACATTCAAAGAATTGAACATGAATATTTAAATACTGGAGTCAAACAATCCTGTTATAAGCAATCATGCAGAGCAAAGAGAGAAATCATGTGTACTGCGAAAACACTAATCAAACTATCATGAGTAAGAACAAGCGTATCATAGAAAAACAACGTATTCAGTATTAAAAAATACTGCAGTAAGTGCCATAAGGTCAGAATATAAACTATGTTTAGGTTTGAAGGAGAATGTACTCAGGCACACATTGAAAATTAGGCCTATCATGCTTAGTGAGAGGGGTGTGATGTCTGGGTCGATTGAGGTTTGCTTTAGCCTCAGACTTGGTTCAGTATCCAACCTGCTTCCAGCACTCGAGTTGAGGGGGGATGGCATCCCCCTTTGGAATTAAAATGATCAAAATCATCCCCCTTCTGAAACAGCCATCCCCCTTCCCATCCCGTTATTTTATCAATTAATGTGGAAATATTACCGCTATTTCATTATAGCGGTAGCAACGTTACTTTTCCCAGGGACAGATTTGACAGCGATACTGCATTCTCGGGCAGTATGCTATTGCGCAAGCAAGCAGGCGTACTTGCGCAATAGTGCCTTCACGAGCTCTCATTCCACACCGTACGAAACTGACACTGGTAGCGTGAAGCAGTCTCTGCATCTCAGACATCGCTTCCGCAGGCAACTCTGTCCCCTTTTCTCCCTTTCATTCCAACCCGTGAGCAACGCTAGTCTCCCTTCTCTTCCGAATGCATTTTTTTTTAAAAAAGAATAAGAATCAGTTTTTAAAATCCTTAAATGCGATGCATGCCTCCGAATCGTGTGATGCGTCCGATCAGCTGCGTTTTTGGGGATAAATAAGAGCGATGACATGATGACAGTAGTCATCGCTCTTATTTGTGACCATTTATGACCAAGAGAAGCCTGGTCGCAAATGGAATGAGAAAGCGCACAGCCTTGTCTGAAAGCGCAGGATATTCGCTGCGTCGCTGCATCCAAAAGTCCAGAAATGTCTGGCCTTTGAAGGTTAGACTTCAACGTCTCGTCACAGGACGATTTTGCAAAATTGTTGCTTCCCCTAATCGTCGTCACAGCAGTTAGTCAATGCAGGTTTAACATAATTGCATATGATGGGTACATGCACATATTTTCTTTAACGGTTGCTTCAACTTCAAAAAATTGCTTCAAAAAAATCGTTCATACTCCGCGTACCAGTAGAGGGCGCTCGCGTACCACCAGTGGTACGCGTACCACAGATTGAGAACGGCTGCTCTAGAGGGTTCGGGGTATCCTCCCCCGGTAGAATTTTTTTAATATTCTGTTCGAGCCTGCATGAGAGTTCAATGTTGTCATTAGCCGTTACGTCTTTCTGACCAAACGCACTTCAAGGCCGACCTGGGCTGTACCTCGTCGGGAGGGGGCGCTCAGTTACTCCCCTCTAGACAAAATCGAATTGGTTGCGACGTTGACCCGGCGCCCCCCAAAACGTTAACGGGCCACAGGGAATTCTCTCAACTCTCCCGATTACCACTCTGCGTGTGCGTGCGTGACTGTGTGTGTGTGCAGGCGTTATTCAACTGCCTGGTAAACATGTAGGCCTAAGGTAATATTCATACTGGTTTAAATAATGCATTTGATAGTAGGCTATTTACCATCGTTGCTGAGCAAGAGTTTTGTTCGAAAGTTCAGTGATAGAAAACAAATAATAGCCCGGGCTATTGACGTTTTACGGTACCACTGTCATGCACCTACCCGATGTCAAGTGGACCGGGTTGAATTCACTGCGGGTCTCTCTTATATCCATCTTACCAAAGATATTTTGGTACTGTCCTTCTCAACACTCTCTGATCTCACTAAAAGGCTGGCAACACAAAACAGCAAAATCGACGAGATGCGCTATGCATAGAGAAGAAAGAATACCGACATTGAATTTGCAACATTTTGCAACAAATTATTCTAAATCTGCCCATGCATGGACATGGCCGAATTTTGCGGTTTTCACTCGCTACAATGTTGCATCTGTGGCTGCTGGTAATTCAATCAAAAAGAAGTAAACTCTACGGGGCTACTTTCAGCATTATGATGTTTTTTTTTACGGCACAGCGATCCGGGGCTATTCCCAAAAGATCCGGGGCTATAGCCTCGAATGCCGCGGTCTAATGAGACGCCTGCTCGCGCATTCAAAGTTCTCCGTCGGGATGTCGGATACGCATTGCAATTCTCCGCCCGATCGATCTTATATGTTGACAACAAAATATTTGTAAATAGTTTTGTAAATAAACTTCCAAAGCTTTAAAAATTCTATTTGGTATTTTATTGGTCCTTTGCAAAGTAAACAACGTACAAAGTAAATAAGGTCCAAAGTCAAACCGAGTAGCGTTTCCGGAAAGGATTTTGTTAGAGGACCAATCACAGCCCTTACCGTCTCGTTTGCGTCGACTGATAGTTAAAAAATATTGGATGCGCACGTAAACTACGGAGAGGTTCTCCGACAGGCTCTCCATGTCTATTGCTGCTTTTTAATATCCATCCGTCTCGGAGGTCCGAGGACGTTGCCAAGCGAAACGCCCCTTTTCCTCGGACGGCGAACTCGCCATCTCGGTTGAACTCAGTGGTGACCGAGCAAAATTCCGAGACAGAATTCAAGATGGCTGCGCCCATTGTGACTTGAAGTATGAACTGTTTTCATTGTGCTTGGACCACTTTGGTGGTTAAAATTAGGGCTGCAACTAACGATTATTTTAATAATAGATTAATCTGTCGATTATTTTTTCGATTAATCGATGAAATCGGATTGAAAAAAAATAAAAATAAAATTGGAATTGCCGCATCTTTATTCAAAAACTGAACATAACTTCAAATTCACAGTGCAGACTGAAATGTAAAAACACCAGGTTATTGCTCCAACGTCCCGGAACTATTAAAAGTAATATTAAATAATAAAAAGATTAAAAAAACATAACTGGGATGACACAAAAAAGAAACATACAATGTATGATATACTTTTATATGTATATAAGGGATGTCCATGGTTAACCGGTCAAACCTATTGATAGCATTTTCGAGACTCCTTGAAATAGAACTTGTAATATTGCTTTAATTGCTGATAAGATGATGATAGTTCAAGATAGGACATTAAACAGGTCATAATTAATTCTATCTTTACTATCTATTTTATATTACTGGGAAAACAAGTCTTCACCAAAATCTCAATTTTTTTTACTGCTGCATTTGAACGCATCAATCGTATTTCTGAGCCGACCTGAACACATCACATTTGACACTGTTTGTGACCATTGGTTAGTTTTTTTTTTTAAGCTAACTATCTCTATATCCTGCCGATTTTAACATGGATTTAAAAACTGCATTACTATTTTTAACTGACGGGACTTTCTACACCGTCCGGTTTCGTGATTACTACCGCTGCTTTGAATGACTGTTGATGCACGCGGTGCCGACTCCGAGCCCGTCTGCACAACGTCTGCAGCAGCAGCAGCTGACAGAATTTTCGGTTGGACTACTAGACGGATACTGAGTTGAAGGAGTTTTTTTTAACCTAAAGACAGTGAAGGTACAACACTTTTATGTAGGTCTACAGTCCAGTTTTAAGATATGACAAATACAAGCTGTGGTCGCTCACACTGAAGCTCGCTGTGGGCGTGCATGAACCGTGAACCAACCTGTCGGCGGCTGGCTGTAAACAGTGCTGCGCCTGTGAGTAACTTATTAATCGCGCGACACAACGACATTTAGTAATCGATTTTTATTCATTGTCGATTCGTTGTTGCAGCCCTAGTTAAAATGGTAATTTCAATCACTCGTATTACTGCAATACCTTACTGCGTCCGTATCTCTCCCTATGTACACAAATATATTGTATTCGTGTACAGCACTTTGGTCAACTACTGTTGTTTTAAATGTGCTATATAAATAAACCTGACTTGACTTGAATATGGCCTATAGCCTACTTATTTTGGAGCGCCTGGTCCTCTGCCAATGCTACCGTGACAACAGCTTTCCGGGTGGCGTCCATGTTTTCCTGTGTGTGGGCGTGGCGTCAGATCCGAGATCCGAGTCGGTTCGCAGAGAATACTCGAACGCAGCATAAGTACAGCACTTTACGGAGGACTATAAACTGGCCGGCCTCTGAACCTACCCCCCACCCCATAAATATTTTTTCATCGAATCTACACGATTCACGGAGGTCACCTATTTTGGTTTCAAAACGGCGAATTTCGCCGAAAGGTGAGTGATTTTCATGCCTGATATATACAGGGATTAAAGTGAAAAAAAATCTTCTGACTGAAATTTTATTCGCGCTACAGCCAAGTCACGTGCAGTGTGTGAAACATGTTCCAGGTTAGGTTACTTGTCACCTGCTTAAGAAATACAAATGTATAAGACGTCAGCACCAAATGCAGCCATCACGTTTAAATGCTCGACCAATACTGTTTTACAGGAGGAGGATTTTAAACAGCTGTTCTTTTGCATCTATTGCAATTTTTTTGTTGTCTTTTCAATTAGACTCTAAGATTTTTTTTTTGCAAAGCTTGTCTCATATTTTACTCTCTAAAAAAGGCTTGCCATCGTTCCCCGTTTCCGTCAGCCATGCCCATCTCCATTTATTTTTTTGTGTTTTATCAATATCCGATACATCAGAGCCGTCAATCATTATAAGGGAGTTCATACTAGCTTAACTTTCGCTCTGACACTCAACACTAACACAACAAAGAGACGTAAGATGTGGCGCGAAAATGGTGTGTATATATATACATTTGTATATAATATATTTAATATATATTTAATATATAATCGGGATGTACATTAAAATGCTTGTGTTTTCAGTCAATTTTAACGGTAGACCTTTTAAATACTCACTATATAATTTGACAATTTTACCGGCGTTGACGTATGACGACATAATACACGCGTGTATTATGTCCATGTTCGAAACTGCATACTACCGTACTGCCGACTACATACTGCGCGGTATGTACTGTATACTGCATACTGAATGTGGGATTCAGTATGCAGTATACAGCAGACCGACTGCACCGCAGTATACAGTATGCAAGTTTCCCAGAATGCATTTCGCGGCAGCGGTAGCGGCAAAGCTGCTAAAAGCTGTTTTAATTCTCGCTTAAGTGCTGTTAATACATCACTTTCTTAAGTTTTAATATTTTTTTATGCGAGAAAGTACCTATTTAGATCCTTAATATGCGATTAGTTTATCCAAATGACGCCTGTTTGTAAATTTGTCCCGACGTTATCGGAGATGTGAAGTGGCCTCTGTGAACTCCAAATGACGGAAATCCGTCGTAGCGACGGAGAACTTTAATCCATGTATATATATATATTTTTTAATTTAAAAAAAAAACATTTCTGATGTGGATTTACCTGACAGCCAATGCGGCAGAAATAAACAAAAAAGTCAGATCGCAGTTTTGCGGTTAATGCCTAAGCACACGCCCATTCCCTGGTGCATGTTTGAGCTTCCGTTACACACACACACACACACACACACACAACAATGAAAATAAGAGAAAAGAAAATATATATATATATTTTTTAATATTATATATCGTGATTAATATCGAGATCGAAAAAATAATCGTGATAATATTTTTTGCAATGTCGCCCAGCCCTATATCACGGTATGATTTGAGGAATAGACGGTAACGGTATTATATCACGGTATGTTCATTTTATCTTCTAATTTCGATATAAATGCCTCTGAAGGGGGAAAAATACTGGAAAGACAGCAAAACCACATCAACATTTTTTAATTAAAGTTACTTCCATCTCTGAATAACACTAATGTTTAATAGTATGGATTTGTTTCTCCACTTGCTTGCGGACCTCGCCGTATAGTTTTGGCATCTCAATTTGGCTGAAGTGTGTGCGGGCATGTAACGCGTACCTGGGATCGAGTGTTTTGACCATCATTTTAAAGCCCTTTCTATCGACATTTTGAAAGGGAACCATGTCCTTAGACAGGTAAACAGTGACAACTTTGTCATCTCGTTCCACCACTGGCATTTTGTTGTAAGGACTGGCTTTCAAAATGCCTGCGGAAGCAATTTCTGATTGCAGAGACGGCTTCACGCTACCAGCGTCTGTCTCGTATGTTGTGGAATGGGAGCTTGTGAAGGGACTATTGCGCAACGCAGGAGTGCTTGCTGCGCGCCTGCGTGCTTGCGCGCCTGCGTGCTCGCGCAATAGCATACTGCCTGAGAAGGCAGTATCGCTTTCAATCTGTCCTTGGGAAAAGTAACGTGGTGCCGAATTGAAAAATGAACTATGTTTCGTTACCATATTTTCAGTAGTTGCTCGTAACTTTACTTTTTACAGGAAAAAGTAGTTGGGGAACTGTATTAACTAGGGCTCTAACGATACACAAATTCACGATTCGGTTTGTATCACGATTTTTGACCCACGGTTCGATACATCCCACGATTCTTTTAAATTTAAACAACATTTTATTTAAACAACACTTAAATACCAATTATCTTAATGTAACATTTAATAACAAATAATTTGGAACACTGAACAGATTTGAACCGAAAGAATACTATTAAAGTATAGCTAAATTAATAAAGAAATAAACAAAGATTGCAGTTGGAGGATGCTTTTTGCTGGTAGGCATAATAGGCCCCCTTTAACTGGTTGGTTTATTCAAATATCCTTATTAGCGCCTCTTATTAGGCTATGTGGCTTAAATAATGAAATAATCAGGCCGTATAGAATGCAACATGTTTAATAGCCTAACTTTCAATAGATGAGGAAAAACATGAACGTCGCAATAACGAGGCATAGTGTTACGAGTAGCATATGTGTATGCGCGAGAATGGCAGTGTGCGTATGCGTGTGTGAGTGACGTCAGCGAGTGAGTGGACGAGCGAGGAGAGCGAGAGGTAGCGTGTGTGTCTAGTGAAGAAGCGAACGAGTCCGGTAGAATAAAGTACCCATCCTGTCAATAATCGGTGGCCGCTTCATTCCGACCTATAAGCAGACAAACTGCCAGTCAAATCACACAAAACAATAGAGACAGGATCACACAGGCAATTTTTTTTCGCGCTTGGCCCACTCTGGATAAATGTCGTTCATATCGCATGAGGACTTCGACGGCTGTGGAGAAATGCAATCCTCTGTAGCCACGGAGAGCTGTGATCACAGAGAGGGCATCTCGTCACATATTTACGGCATCGATAGGAGGGGGCGCTGCCAGCAGACTATTATTTAGACAAATTATTAGCAAATTTCAATCGGACAATTTGACCCAAGAGTTAGAAAGGGCATATCGCGCTTCTGCCTTCTCACACCGCGAGACAGGTTCGTGGCTTTGAGTATCGCGATTTTCGGTTTGATACGCGTATCGTTACAGCCCTAGTATTAACGCATTACTTACTTTGTTACGCGGTATACACAACATTGTCTACCAGTCACACCGGTCCCGAGGTAACGTCAAAATCCATACCGTAGCGCAAATTCACACCGGTATACGTTCAGCACCGTTTATACCGTACACCCCTAGTAGGTACCTTACCTCCTAGCAACAATACGTCTAAGGTTATACATCGTGCTGGTGTCATTAATACCCTTAATCCATGAGTCTGCTGTCACACGGACATGAAGCAGGTCTCGTACCATAGAGGACAGGACATGGTAAGGCTGCTGAAGGTGATGTGTGCTGTTTATACCTGTACAGAAACTGCATCTGACGTACTGGGCTGTTGTAGAGACCCCTGTCTGACTGTTGGTGGCTTCCACACTCGAGCGCCTGCTGACATAACTGGCTTTAGGTTAGGATGTAACCTGCTAACTATTACCAACTGACTATATGAGTTAGGATGTGACCTATTAACTACAACAAACAGACCATATGTAAGGATGTACTATATTAACTATGACTAACTGACTAAAATGTAGCTTAGAAGCTATTAACAACCGAGGCAGTATAAAACCTATTAACTTACTATAAGGTAGTATTTAACTTTCTGACTTACGATAAATTAATATTTAACCAAATAACTACTTGTTGACTCTAAGTAAGGAAGTATCCTACTCACTACTAACTGACTAAAAAGGTAGTATAAGCTACTAACAACCAATGAAGTATAAAACCTAACTTACATACTATATCTGACTAACTATAAGTAAGGATGTATGCTACTAACTGACTATTAGGGCTTTGACTTTTGCCCAAAAATCATATTTGAAGTTCGTTTATTTATTAATATTAATATTCAAATATATTTGAATATTTATTAATAATATTTTGACCATTAAATGCCTTCAGTAAGACCTGGGCTGAATCCGAATACTTAGTACATACTATTTCGGTCTACAACTATGCGTAGACCGCCTCTGAACGCCTCTGAACGCTTCCGAACACCGCCGAAACTCCACCGGATGTTTGGAGATGACGTATCTCCCCTCAGATGCCGGCAAGATTACCTTGATAAGTTACCTGTTTTCCGTCTTGTCATCATTGCTATTAAATTAAAAATGTCTCTTTTTACTTAATTACTTACTTTACTCTTTTTAATGACTCTTTTTTTCGCCGCTTTCTACGACGTCTTTCTAAGCCGCTGTTGGCAGCCATCTCTTCTTCGTTCGATACCAGATTCCGGTTGCATTGTGGGATAGCGTAGTGACCTACCGTTGTATACTGTGGCGGTAGTATGCATTCGGAAACGTTTTTCGTACTACACAATGCGTACTGAGCCTTCGGACGCGCTTTATTTGTGGCGTACTAGAAATTGCATACTATAAGTATGAGTATTCGGATTCAGACCTGGATTGGGCTTTGCGAGGTTTGTTTACCGGCGATGCCATGGTTACCGGTCAATACTTCATTCACGGCCTCTTCCGTGGTCATTACAATATTATGAACAGACTGCGTCTGGTTCTCCGACGTCTCTCCCTCTTGGCCTGCCCATAACAGGTTCGAATATTAAGGGTTGCCTAATATTCGTTTGAATTTTGATTTATTTTTTGATATTCTAATTATATTCGAATAACGAAGTTCAGAGTCAAAACCCTACTGACTATAAAGTAGTATATAAACGACTCACTTCAACTAACTGACTAAAATGGGTAATATAACCTGCTAATTTACTATGAGGTACAACCTATTATTAAAAATGTCTATTACAGGTTTTCCTTTTTTCAGATGCAATAAAATCCCTTTAAATCAATATAACCCCTTTTTGTTGCTATATCTTTGGTCAAATGATTAAGCAGTATATGCAGGCTAATGTATCTTCAGGGCTTTGAAAGGGATAATGTTCACTGCACATTACCCCTTCCAGAAATGTTTTGTAAATGTCTTTGTACCGGTCAATCCAGAGGTCCAGAGCTGCACCTCCTCAGAGTCCGTCTCTTCAGGTGAGCAGACTCTCACCTGGCCGGGCTTCTCTCTCCTCATGAAGGCTGGAGCCACAAAGGACAGGCCTGACACACACACACACACACACACACACACACACACACACACACACACACACACACACACACACACACACACACACACACACACACACACACACAGCAGTGATGTGTACAGCAGCACCACCTGTGTCTGTATGTATAGCAATGTACTCAGTAAAACAGTATTTAGGTATGAGTGGTTTACCAAGAGACGACATAACCAAATGGTTTTCCTTGATCTGCAGGAATCTTTTTTTCTCTGCCATACAGAGGCGGTTCCATTTTGTTGTGGAAAAGTAGGCCCTGATATCCGCAAAGTCCTCCTTCACAACAAACAGACAACATAATGTCCAATACTGTTCATCTACAACCTTACCACTTCGTAGATAGACAACTTTGACTACAACCGTAACACATTCTAGGTAATACTAAATATATCAAAGTCAACAGTTGCTATAGAGCAGCCCATTAACCGTTGTAAATCCCACATATTTTGCATAAATAAAGTAATATCGTTCTCCTAAATTGCCATTCTCTCCATGGAGGGTCCCTTTCATGAACACATTGGTCTCATCTGATCGTATTTAATGGTGATTAACTCACCAATGTTGCATGAACAGATGTTAAAGTATTGATATGGTGTCTTACCACCTCCACTGAGTTACTCATCTGACTGGTCGGCCTACAGCTTGAGTCCAGATCAATCGTCTAACAATGAAACATAATTAGAACATCTGGGACAAATGTCGACGGCTAACATCCCTTTGCTAAGTTAATAAGAGTTACTTAACGTTGGTCAGTGAATTGGCGCTGACTAGTCAACACGATGATTGTAGGGATTCTGACCATAAATCACTTACGTCGTCCACTTATGCTTAGTTATGTTAGCCATTAAATTATATAATAACCAAACAAGTTTAGAATATAATACATTTCAGAGCATAATATGCCTTACCACATGCACTTGAATGGCACAAAAATGGAGATCCGAGATTCTATTGTTCATTTGATTCGGCCCCAAACTGAGAAGAAGCGGGAAAACTTGGGCGAAGTCCCGCCCCTTAGGAGCAGTGCATACTTCCGCAATCCACCAGTGCTCAGAGGCCAAGCCTGGTATTGCAGCTGTTTAAGCTGGCTGTGGACGGGGGTCCGTCATTTCATGTGGCCCTGAAGTAGATATCGCCGTCCACTCCAATACAAGTGGGGAACAGGATTGTGTCTCTGCAAAAAATGTCTGGATATCTATCAAAGGCTCATAGTTACCTTCATGACATGTCCTAAAAAGATCTAAGTTTTTTCTTTTCAAAACGCCATCTCAAGCGTTTTATTAGCCGTTATCTCGCTGGGGAAGAGGGGTGTGCAGCTGAAAGGAGTCGTAGTGAAACAAATGGCATCCGAGAGGGCCTAGTTCAGTGCTCCGTAATGGTGGATTCAATGATTAGTTTACGTGAACCAGTTCGCGTCAGTCAGTTCGCCAAGATGAGTCGTTCGCAAATCGTTCGTTCGTTCGTTCGTTCAGTCCAGTTTCCGTTTCCGTTTCCGGTAGCGGTGAATCGCATCATGGAATCAGAGCCCGTCTACGAAGAGCCTGGGCACTCCCTATACGCCCCATTGTACCGATTTTGGTTGTAGTTCCATGAGACATCCACTGGGGGTGATCGCGGGCGAGTCCAGATTGAATGGGAGTCTATGGGGCTAAACGGCTAATTATGCCTCTTTCACCTGCTTGTCGTTGAAATATCGCAAATTTATTGTAGATTCCGCAAGTTCAATATAGATTATGGTTCAAAAGTCAAATGAGTGAGTACTTATGTCCTTTCGATTTCTTACAGTTTTGGCCGTTGTTGGCCATACACGTTAGCATTCTGCTAATGAATGCTTATTGGTCAGGGACGGACTTGCGACTGATTACGACCAGAGACCTCTCTTACGGCATCTGAAGCTGAAGAGCAATCAGAAACGTGTTAACTCAATTTTTGAGTACTGTATTTATATTTTCCTGCAGGTCCTTTTATTTTTTAGATAGTATGTATGGTGAAAGTACATGGGCATAAATGGAATTTCTTCCATTTCTTGTGTTCAATGTTCAATGTGTTATATACATGGTAGGTAGGCTACGGTATGACCACCTTAAATAATACAGTCAATATCCCGCTCAATATCATTTAATCTGTCATTGTCTATTTTTCGAAAATAAAGATAGTTTAAAAAAGAAATGCCTCGTAAATGTGCAATGATAAACTGCACTTACAGTGGAAACGGATTGTCCGTCTTTTCGTTTACCAAGGACAGAAAAAGGTAACGTTCTTGCTTGCTCCTGTATGAATGGTCCTAGGCTACCTGAGGCTTCACCTGGTAAGGAAAGTTGCGCTGGAGCCCGGGTAATATCGCACATGGCTTATTCAAGTTGCGCGCTAGACATTCTCTAAAGTGTCGAGACTCAAGCACTTAACTTACCTTAACCGATTGTTCCATACAAATGGTTAGTTAACGATTTAACAACTTCAACATCTGCTATTACAGTCGTTATTTTTTTGTAGGACTTGGGCTAATGACCTTGCACAGAGGGAAAACCATCTACACCACTTGTCATTGATTTCTATGCATTCACTGATCTTTACAGATGGGTTTGTTTTAAGCCATTGAATATACCGTAATTGCTCTGCCATGCAACACATTATAAGATACACATGTTTGTTAAATGAGAAATATGGTCTGGGTCACATTGAAACAGTAACAGTTGTACACTGTAAAAAAAATATCGTATTTTTTACAGGGAATCGCTGGCAGCTGTGGTTACCAGAGGATTCCTGTAAAAAATACAGCAGCACAGTAGATAACTTAACCAACGAAATATGTAAATTGATTTAGTGAAATGAATCACGGCTGAATCACATTAAAAAACTGTTTATTCTACAAAATTGTTTTGTTAATTTTGCATTACAGTGTTGTGTATAAAAAGACTATTTCCTGTATTTTTTTTAGTAAATTTAACAGGGAAATATCATACAGAAAACAAATTTAAACTGGTAGAACAGCAGTAAAACTTTGTATTTTAAATGGTGCTGTTCTGTATATTATACATAAAATCTATTTATAATATGCTGGATTTTTATGTTTTAAAGGCCCACTATGCAACTTTTTTAGCCAAAATTACATTAAGTATGCAGGTTGAGAGTTATGCTGATGGTTCTGCATCCATTTCTGGGTCGATTGGTGGGTGTGTCATTTACCCATGTCGCCTCTCCAGTGAAAAAGCGCATATGCAACTTGATCTGTTTGGACCGACACAATCCGGATGTGACGCAGCGGAAGTATCCTCGAAAATGTAGTCAGATTGTAGTTTCGAAAATGCTTTACGGCACAGACACACACCCAAACATGGCACCGGCTAGATATAAACAGCCAGTTGCGAGGCAATTGTTGCATTCATCATGGATCAATCGACTAATGGTACGGCCACACCAACTGCGTTGCCTAACCTGACGCTTGATCATTGTGTGTCACAAAAATGGTTCAACGCGCCTGTGGCTGCGCTAGAGTCCGAGGTAGGAAACCCAAACGCCGCCGTGTTTGGGTGCATGATAGAGTTTAGATCGGGTTAGATTAAATAATCTCGGATATAAATAACGATCTCATCTCATCTCATCGTCATCCGTTTATCCGGGGTCGGGTCGCGGGGGGAGCAGCTCAAGCAGGGGGCTCCAGACTTCCCTTTCCCGGGCCACATTGACCAGCTCTGACGGGGGGATCCCGGGGCGTTCCCAGGCCAGTGTTGAGATATAATCTCTCCACCTAGTCCTGGGTCTTCCCCGAGGTCTCCTCCCCAATGGACGTGCCTGAAACACCTCCAAAGGGAGGCGCCCAGTGGGCATCCTTGCCAGATGCCCGAACCACCTCAGCTGACTCCTTTCTAAGTAAAGGAGCAGCGGCTCTAATCCGAGTTCCTCACGGATGACTGAGCTTCTCACCCTATCCCGCGACGCCAGCCACCCTTCTGAGAAAACTCCTCTCGGCCGCTTTTACCCGCGATCTCGTCCTTTCGGTCATCACCCAACCCTCATGACCATAGGTGAGGATAGGAACGAAGATCGACCGGTAGATCGAGAGCTTTGCCTTGCGGCTCAGCTCTTTTCGTAACAACGGTGCGGTAAAGCGAACGCAATACCGCCCCCGCTGCTCTGATTCTCAGGCCAATCTCACGCTCCATAGTACCCTCACTCGCGAACAAGACCCCGAGGTACTTGAACTCCTTCACTTGGGCTAAGGACTCATAAATAACGATAATCGGGTTAAATAACTTCACATGGTGTGTCTGGTGTGTTTCCAGCATTCGTAGTGTTGATCAGGAGAGAAATAGTCCGCCAAGACGTTGAGGTTGCTTAGCAACCAGAGACTCTGTCCATGCAAGTGAACGGAGCGTTCACTCTTCGTCATAACTATCAAACCGAACATCCTTCACATTCACCGAGCGAACATTATGAAAGTAAAATGCACATTTCTCGCTAAAAATGTTTCCATAAACGCATTTAATGGCGTAACTATGTTACTATTTCCACCCAGAATAAAGAAAGATGTCGGCCGTATGCTTCTGTGCAAGGGTCACTACAGTAACGAATTGCTTTACGGCACAGACCCCCAAACACGGAACCGGCTCGATATAAACACAAGTAACTAAGGGATTGTTATATTCATCATAGATCAGCCGACTAAAAAGAGACAGAGAAACCCAATGTCGGAGGAACAGAAGAAGAGAAAAGGGAGACTGACCGACAGAGAGGCCAGACACGAGTAAACATTGGGCAAGCTTTTCAGGAATAGCGTGAACTGAAAGAAAAAGAAGACTGCAAATCAGACGCCGACTCGGCCGTGTTGCTTTTGAAATTGAAAGTACCCTTGGGTGAACTTTGTCTTCGTGGTATTCTTGATTCTGATAGTCTCTGTACAAATGTGTTTGCTCAACCATTTAGTTGTGAGCCCTGTAAAAATTGTTTTCTCGACCGTTTTGTTGTGAGCCCTGTATGTTTCTAGCTTGCTTGCAACCATATAAACACCTTTGTTTCCATGGGTGTTTTGCTGTTCGTCTGTCCCCCAGATACAGACTGAATCCCCGAATCCAGGTTCTTGTTTATTTCGATTATTATGTTGGCCAAACCTCTTACACTGATTGTTCTGTTCAACCTAAGATAAAACAATTATAACCTAGGGTATAAATTCTCCCGGTGAACTATAAAAAAGGATGGATTTATGTTTATTGCAATGCAAATACACCCTTTTAAAAATGTATAACCTTGCCTACACTTTATGAACATCTACTTCGGACATGGCTCCACACATTCGCCGGCTTCTTTGAAAACAAATGCACATGGCTCGCGTAGAAGTGCATGGGGAAGGGACGTCAACGAGTTGTTACGACAGTGTTGTGAAATATCTACTACGAAGCTGTAGGGGGCGCTGTGTAGAGTAATGTGCGTGCCAAAACCAAGAAAACAGCGAAGATATTCCCGAAGTTGCATAGTGGGCCTTTAATAATCAAGTTATAATGTAAAATGTACTTATACACCTGTAAAATTATTACTAATACTCCTACTGCAAAACATGCAAAATTACATTTTGAGAAAAGACAAGAGAGGAAAATCCCTTTTGGGAAATTTATTTACCAGCCATCGGCAATAAACAATTGGATGATTTTTTTTTCCAACATATACAAAATGGAAACAAGCAGGTGTCAGATAAAAATTACATAGTGCACCTGTACATATTGCAAGACTTTAAAACAGAAATGACATATTTTGCCTTAATAACAATAATAAAAATTGTGGATTTAACAAAGCGAAACCTAACAGTACCTCTTCTCACAACAAACAGAGTCCACATTTAGGCTTAAATCCCTCTAAAACGTGGCCTAATGTGCCGAAAATTATCAGTGCTTTATGGCACTGGAAGTGTCCCGACTAACACACTGGGACTGTGTGTGTGTGTGTGTGTGTGTGTGTGTGTGTGTGTGTGTGTGTGTGTGTGTGTGTGTGTGTGTGTGTGTGTGTGTGTGTGTGTGTGTGTGTGTGTGTGTGTGTGTGTGTGTGTGTGCGTGCATTAACTTGAGAAGATAGCTACATATATTTATGTTTCGGAATCGTCCCCATACAATATGCACCCTGCTGTATAGGATGTCACCACGTCCGTGCCCGTGGGACATAGAACACATCGGGGGAAAACCACCTGTAAGGAAACAAACCTAAACAAGCCATCTAGAAACACAGCAGTAAGACACCGTAAAAAACAACAACCTGGAACATAACTACAAAGCAATAACATAATGAAAAAAGCATGTGGCGGACCCTCTACCAGGAAAAGTTACACAGTGTGCCTTAATTACCATAATACACATTTAGGATTAACAAAGCGAAAACTAAAAGTACCTCTTCTCAAACAAACAGTCAGAGTCCACATAGAGTTCATATTTAGGCTTGACGCCACTCGTGATCGGAGAGATCCTGTATCAGGGTGAGGACTCGAGGGTTCAGGTTGAGACGACGCTTGTTGTTCTTACTCTCTACTTTGGTTCCTTTTTCTGGGTTTATCGAGAAGAAACACCTGTAAAAAAAAAAAGCATATTAAAGCATAATAAATGATCATTTAAAAAAATAAGTACAAGAAGAACCAAGAACAAGACTCAGGCCACACCTATAGAGCCAAGGCCGAGACAGACCCAGTTAGTTAAAGTCTGGATTAAAAAGGAGAATGCGTGCCGTTTTTAACCCATAGCCCTGTTACCGAGTGCTGTCAGTAGGAAAAAATATCGAGAACATTTGGCACAATATTGACCGAGTATCAGAACGGCAGCTAAAGCAAACCTATGGGGGCAAGCAAACCAAAATTAAAACTTAATGGAGCTTGGCCCAATAGGTTTGCTTTAGCTGTCGTTCTGATACTCGGTAAATATTGAGCCAAATGTTCACGTTATTTTTCCTACTGCAGCACTTGTAGCGTCAAATCAACAGGGCTATTGATTACAAACGGCCGGCATTCTCCTTTAAGACGGGAACCTCTGAGCCAGACTCCAGGTCCCACAGTCTCAGGTCTGAGAAATTAGTAAGCCATGATTACTCACCTTTGAAGGAACTCCAGAGTTGAAGCCAGCTCAGATGGATAATGGATGTTGAAAATGTAGTAGCTCCCGAACATGAGGCACAATGCAGGAATTAAGGAGGAGATGTTTGTGTTGACGAGGTTCCGATCCAGACTCAGCATGTACCTTGTTGAGGAATAGCAGGACTGTCCTATGAACAAATTATTTAACAGGTTTTATTAACAAGCACTGCACTCACATCAGGGGAGCATGCTTTATGCTTCCTACACATGTGAGAAGTAAATGATGACTTTTTTGTAAACATGTGCTTACAACCACTTACTGGACATGACACAGACCTGCCCTCTCCAATATGATCATTTAAGTGAGACACTAGCTCTTTCACTGTGTGGCAGCACGAGCTATGGAGTGATGCCCCTTTTCTTAAGGCAGTATCGGTAGCATTAATTATTGCCAGACAACGCCACCCTGGGAATTTCACCCAGAGATTTATTTTAAGTGGACTAGCACAAATGAAGGAAAGGCACTGAGGTCCGTTATGCAATGAGGCAGAGACGATCTGTTCAATCATACAAAAATACTTTTATTTATACAAAATGTCTGTTCTTAAAACTAGAGAATTACTCACTAAGGAGGGAAATTGGGTGCTGAGATCCAATCAGTGCTGAGACCTACTGTGAACACCTGCATCCAAAGGAAAGGGGGTCCCAGGAACACCACACGTAAAACAAATGAAAAATAAACCAAATGCAAACACAATACAAAAGGGCCACCGTGACCAGGACACCAGTCCACCACCGTAGGCTCAGCACCTGAATTGAGGGGGATCGCAGAGCAACCAGTTAGAAAACATAATGGAAACAAAATAATAATAGGAGAAATTAATTAAATAAACAAAAACTATAATAAGTAAACACAAGGAGAAATCAGCAAAAAATCTTACATAACATAACATACACACTTTAATATGTAGTGGCACCAACTAAACAAAAGAGATAGCGACACAACAGGAAAAGGAACAAACTATCGCTAGCCGAATGAACGCAAAGCGATCGGGTCCGAGCTGGCCCTGGCAAGGCGGTAATAACGTGCAAGCAAAGCAGCAGTGGTTTTGATAGGTGGATTAGCCGCCGCTGCGCCGTTACTGTCGGCCACCCAATCGGGCAGTCCCGGCCAACGTGACGTGGGGCAGGGAACGGGACGCTATACAAAAGCGACAGTTCAGTAGGCGGCATCGGCTATGTATCGATGAGCAGCGCGCAGCCAGCAGCAACATCCAAGCGAGCCCTTTACAAACAATAACTAAAATTAGCACTGGAAAGGCAACGTATAAGAGACCGGCAGCTCACCTATCACTGCACAGAAGCGGAAATAGACGCACAGGAGCTACGTGACCCAGCCTCCGGCAAGCAAGAGCCTTTACAAAACAATAACTAAAATTAGTACTGGATGGGCAACATGCGAGAGAGATGCAGCCGTGACCGGCAGCTCACCTGTCACCGCATGGAAGCGGAAATGGACGCCCAGGCGCAACGTGACCCAGCCTACGGCAAGAAAGATGCCGACAGGTGCTCTACGCCCGCCTTTATAGATAGTCTCCCACCGTGATTGGCTGGGACTGCCGCACGGCTGACAGTCACCATGACAACAAACTACATATTGCCACATCTGCCCCCATCAATTGAATCGTCGTCCCGACGATGGAATAACCAACAGCAAATTGAAATCATCTCCAAGGCCTAAATAGCGCCGCAACTGCATTAGAAATGGACACAGAAGGATTAACACTTCCCTGTCCAGCATCCCCTGCAGACCGAGGGAGGTGGTGGACATTGGGGTGGTGACCTGCCGTTAACCTTACTGTGCGCCGGACAGCATTTCGAGCAACAGGGGTTATTTGGGTCACAGCTTCGGCCTGGAAGGAAGCGGGCAACGGGTTCCCAGGCCTCTCGACTAGCCAATCACCATCACCTGTCACCTCATCCTCTGACTGACATCGCTCAGGAGGAGGCGGAGACGAAACAGCAGCGCCACCAGGAGACTCTACCCCTACCACAGCCTTCAACAAAGAACGATGGACCTGCCTGGCTCGAGTTGGATCATCCCTAGGGGCAATGGTGTAGACTGATCCCCCTTCCCTCGGTGCCCTCATGACACAATACTTAACCGAGGCCCACTGATCCTGGATCTTGTGGCGCCCCCGTACACCAAGATCTCGCAACCACACCAACTGGCCCTCTTCGAGGGGAACATCTCGGACATGCTGGTCGTGGTTTTTCTTACGGCGCTCGGCAGCAGCCTTCAACCGGTCACGAGCTCCCTCAAAGGCCATCTGTAGGCGGGCTTGATGTTCCTGAACCCACTCGTGGACGTAGCCCCCAACAGGATTCTGAACCCTGCCTAAAAGGAAATCAACCGGGAGTCTTGGCTCCTGGCCAAACATCAACAGGAAAGGGGACTCACCAGTTGTCTGATGCGGGGTGGTGTTATAGGCCTACAGGACCTGGGGAAGACAGGAACTCCAGTCGTGCTTACGGGACACGGGCAGTGTGCGCAACAAATTGTGAAGTGTTCTATTAAAACGCTCACATTGCCCATTCCCTGAAGGATGATATGGCGTGGTTCGGGATTTCTCTATCCCGTACAACACACATAACTGACGAATAAGAGAACCCTCAAAACTCCGTCCCTGATCGGAATGTATCCGGGCAGGGACACCAAATTTTGAGAACCACTCAGTGACCAGGACACGAGCTACAGTAGTAGCTCGCTGATCACGGGTAGGTACAGCCCATGTGTACTTACTGAAGACATCAGTCATGACGAGGACGTCTTCAATCCCATGACTGGGCTCCAGAACAGTAAAATCAATAGCCAGGATCTCATTATGTCGAGAAGCCAACAGGTGTCCCATGAAGCTGCGAGCAGCAGGTTGACTCACCTTGGCCACCTGGCACCGCTCACATGCCTTGCACCACTGTACCACCTCAGCAGACATGCCTGGCCAGTAACAACGCTGCCGCAGGAGCTCTAGAGTCCTCTCAATCCCCTGATGACCATGCCCTTGGTGAACCTCCGTCAGCACATCCGTTCTTAAAACTGCAGGCAACAACAACTGAAACACACCCTCGGCCCCATCCGGCCGGAAAACCCGGCGATACATCACCCCATTCCTTTCAATCAACCGGTCCCACTGCCGAAGCAGCACCAGGGCTGACTGAGACACTGGTCTCCGCTCCTCTTTATTGGGATGCTGTTTACGTGTCCAGAAAGCCAAGACTTCCTGGATGACTGGGTCAGCGCGCTGGAGTGCAGCGATGTCAGATGGGGGGTGATGGGGCAAGGCGGCAACAGTGGCTTGTGTCGCATCTATCATGTCTACTTGCAGGGCCTGCTGTAAGGGTTTGGGGAGCAACGTGCCACGGACCATGACTTGCAGGTCTTGTGCCTCGGGGGAATGCTGACGAGAAAGGGCATCTGCGTTTCCGTTGCTACGACCCGAACGATATTTGAGTTCAAAATCAAACGACGCGAGTTGGGCTACCCAACGCTGTTCAGTGGCCCCAAGCTTGGCGGATGACAGGTGACTCAAGGGATTGTTGTCGGTGTAAACAACACATTTATGACCCAACAGGTATTTCCTAAACTTCTCAGTCATGGCCCACTTGAGCGCCAAAAACTCCAACTTCATGGAGCTGTAGTTACTCATATTGCGCTCAGTGGGCTTCAAACCACGGCTAGCATAAGCTATGGGCCGAACCTTACCATCCTGTTCTTGGGATAACACGGCCCCAAGACCACCATGGCTGGCGTCCACCTCCAAGATGAATGGTAGGGTGAAGTCGGCATACGCCAGCACAGGTGCAGTGGTGAATCGAGTTTTCAAAGCCTCAAAGCTATGGCGACACTCCTCTGTCCAACGACCAGACACTGCTTGGTTAACCCGCTTGGGTTTGAGGCCTGCCAGCTCTGCTACCAGCTTATGCAGGGGTGCCGCCAGCTTCGCAAAACCCTCTACAAAGCGACGGTAGTAGCTGGCGAATCCAAGGAAGGAACGCAGCTCTGAGAGAGTGGCAGGAGGAGGCCAGCTAGAGACAGCTCTGACCTTGCCGGGGTCAGTGGAGACACCTTTGTCTGAAATAACATGGCCCAGGTAACTCACTTCCTGCTGGAAGAAAGCACACTTGCTGAGTTTCCCCTTTAACCCTTCGTGGTGTAAACGCTCCAGCACCACACCCAACCTCTCCAGATGTTGCTCGATGGTAGAGGAGAAAACCACTATGTCATCGAGATACAGCAGCAGGGATTGGCACTGCTGGTCGCCAAAAATCCGCTGCATCAGACGCTGGAATGTACCGGGAGCGTTGCAAAGCCCAAAGGGCATGCGGTTCCACTCAAAAAGGCCAAAGGGCGTACAAAAGGCCGTCTTGGAACGGTCAGCTTCTGCCACGGGGACCTGATTGTAGCCACTAGCCAGGTCAAGGGTGGAAAACCAACGAGCACCAGTAAGGGAATCCAAAGACTCATCAATGCGGGGCAGTGGAAAGGCATCCTTCCTGGTTTTACCATTCAGGAGCCTATAGTCCACACACATGCGAAGGCTACCATCCTTCTTCTTGGCCAGCACAATTGGAGACGCATATGGGCTGCTGGTCTCCCTAATGACCTGAGTCGCCAGCAACTGGTTAATGTGGTCTTTAACAACCTCATACTCAGATGGAGGAATTTGGCGATAACGTTGTCGTACAGGAGCATCATCTAAGAGAGGGATCTCGTGAGAAATCAGGTCAGTACACCCTAGGTCCCCATCATTAACTGAAAAAAAGGAACGGTACTGGACAAGAAGAGCCCTCGCCTTATCCTGTGCTCCCGCAGGCAAATGACCCAACTCCAAAGTTGCTATAGGGTCCTGTGCTGGTGGGGAAACTGACTGCGAAGCCATTGTCGCCACCACAGGTGGCACCTCAGTGACACCGGCAGGCAGACTCACGACCCGCACCTCCTCCAAGGTCCCCACCACAACACGGGGGTAAAGCACCACATCTGAAGACCCTACGTTCACAATGGGAATGTAGGCTGTGCCCCGTACCACCGATACCAGAGAAGGAGGTGCAAACAGCCCAGCGGGCAGGCCAGAGTCTAAGGACTCAAAGAGCATAGTAGTGCCAGAGTACTGCTCCGAGCATGTGGCCGTGACAATCTTCATCACACCACCCGGGATACGACAAGCCTTTTTACCACGTAGTTTGGCTTTCCCTGCTCCCCGACCAGCTGTAACACTGGCGTCATGGCACTTTTGGAAGGCCTGCATGACAGGCTTAGGGACCTCAGATACCACTGGCAGGTCAAACAAAGCCAAGCCATGCTGCCCAAAGAGCTCTGCATAGCACCTTCGGATAACATTCATCCCTAAAATACCAGGAACCTGAGAAGATACACCACCAGGTGGGTCCTTGACCAACAGAATCCCACAGGCTGGCAGCCGCTACCCACAAAGCTCTACGTCCAGTTCTAAGTAGCTGTTACGTATTTTAGGAACACAAGCTGTATTTCCCTCACTTAACCAATAGGGGGTAGGACCAAATATATAAGCCGTAAATACTACACATAGCCACAAGGGAAAGCAGGACATTACTGAAGGCTGCAATAGATACTTTAGCCACAGAGGGCAGCATCACAGACCAGGCGAGGAAAACCGAGGATTACGTCACACCGGTTCCTCTCCAAGTCTTCCGGTCCTCGCTGAGTCCATAAAGAAGACCACCTGGCCATGAAAACATTAGAACTCTCCCGGCAGCGATTACCATACGTGGGTTTGTGGTTAGGATCAGCTAGGAGAACACTCTCGCACGTGCTTAGAACACATCTTCAATCTCTCTTTACTTCAGAGCATCAGTTTACCATACCGAAAATACTTTATACAAATAAAGTCTCTTTAAAGCTATTCCTTTGGATTCGACCCCTCCTTCCACGAAGAAATACGTAATAATTGGTGACCCGGACGATTCTTGGAAGGTTCCGGACCGAGACCAGCGGCCGCGGGGCCGTCGGGAGCAGTACAAGCTACTTACAGGTACCACAAGAAAGGTAAACAGAACCTGTTGTCAATGACTAAACTCTGTATAGTTAGATTAGTAACATTAGGTGAATAGCTTGTACTGCCTTCGACTGGTTGCGGGGACGTGCGATCTCGGACTGGTTGAAAATCATACAGCCGGTTAGATAAACGGCCAAGGATACGCTAACAGATTGAAATTTAATAACGAGCTCACGAAGTAAAGGGCTAGGAGTGTGTTTTACATGGGTTTGTCGATAGACTATATCCAATCCTGATTAGATCTAAATGTTTGTACCGCGTGGGAGAAATAATACCTGTGGTTTATGTGTTGTGTGAAGAATGTACGGATGTTAAGCCAGTACAAAAGAACCGACCAGTAAAAACGTTTGAGCCATTACGGTGTGGTGAGAAAGGTCATATTAACGTTAATCTAGCTTACTTGCATAAAACCGGTGGCGTAGCTTTGTTTGCTGTGGAGTTTGAATGGGTTTGATTCCTCCAGGCCCGGTCCATTGAAAATCGAAACTGCAAGTTTGTATAGTATATAACGCAGCCGTAGAGGTAGACTTACGCAGTACAACCCATCTGCTATCAAGTCCCTCGCTAACCCGCCGTGGAGACAAACTTGCAGGAATCTCATACTTCTTATAGAGATCCAAAAGTTTGTTTCTGCAGCATTTTGGATGTACCACGTGGTGTACGATTTAGAGGGACAACGCGTCTTGGAAACGTGCGTTTCCTTTGTTCGCACCTCCACAGTCTTTGTAGTCAGAGACCTTTTTTGAAACAAACGCCATTGCTGAAGAGCAACAGGGGGCCTCAACTCAAGTGTTACATCCTCTCTCTCTCTCCCTCTCTCTCTCTCCCCCCCCCCCTCTCTCTCTCTCTCTCTCTCTCCCCCCCCCCCTCTCTCTCTCTCTCTCTCCCCCCCCCCCCCTCTCTCTCCCCCTCTCTCTCTCTCTCCCCCTCTCTCTCTCTCTCTCTCTCTCACCCTCTCTCTCTCTCCCCCTCTCTCTCTCTCTCACTCACTCACTCACTCTCTCATCTCTCTCTCTCTCCTGCAAGTCAGTAGGGTCTGAATGGTCAGTCTTTTGGTAAAGACTGCATGACCTCTGACCTGGGCAAAAGCAGATCTCTCTCTCTCTCTCTCTCTCTCTCTCTCTCTCTCTCTCTCTCTCTCTCTCTCTCTCTCTCTCTCTCTCTCTCTCTCTCTCTCTCTCTCTCTCTCTCTCTCTCTCTCTCTCTCTCTCTCTCTCTCTCTCTCTCTCTCTCTCTCTCTCTCTCTCTCTCTCTCTCTCTCTCTCTCTCTCTCTCTCTCTCTCTCTCTCTCTCGGCGCCGGGGCCATCTTGTGGCCTGGTTGCACAGTCCGGTAGGACTGGAACAACTCGAATAGTTGTAAGCAAAAGCAGATCACTCTCTCCCCCCCCCTCTCTCTCTCTCTCCCCCTCTCACTCACTCAGTCACTCAGTCAGTCAGTCAGTCAGTCACTCACTCACTCACTCACTGCATGATCTCTGACCTGGGACAAAAGCAGATCTCTCTCCCTCCCTCTCGCTCTATCTCTCTCTCTCTCTCTCCAAGCACACACTTATTGAAGGCAACAAGTGTCATTTTTGACCTGGGTGTTTTGATAAGGCAATAGTAGCCTGCACAAAGGGACCCCCGGTGTGGTCTGTCTGTCTGTCTGTCTGTCTGTCTGTCGAAATATGTTCTCTCTCCATAAATATATTCCCTTAAAGATCCATCTGTTTCAAATGATAACAGTGTTTCGGCAGCTACTTATTCAGCCAATGGTGCAATTATAATAGTCACATTTCACTAGTCAATAGCTGGAAGTATTGGATTGTATATTTCATTCCAATATTTGAGGTATTTAGTTTGATTTTGATTTAAATATCAATATCTAGTTCATAACTAGAGTTTCCGCATGTTCATTAAGTGCCCTCATCCTCATCCTCTACGAATCAATAAATGAATAGCAATAAGTTGAAATCCATCAGTGAAGCAATAGTTTCTGACGCATAATATTTTGGCTATAATTTTGTAGCTAATAGAATTCAACATCTATGGGAGAACAATATTTATGCATACATGTGATAAATCCGTAAATCCACTTTGTTTGTACAGACGTATTGCTTTTGGGCAACCAGGAAGGTTGTTCCACAGTTTCAATATGGAATATTGAAAAGTAATTAACGTTGTACAATCTTGTAACTCCCAATTCCTCGCTCTTTCTCTCTGTCTGCTTGCCTGTCTAAAAGTAGGCCCTCCCTCACCCCTTAAATTACTTCCCCATCCTTTAGTCCCTGTCTCCCACCCCCCCTCATAAAGACCCCCCCCCCTTCCCCAGAGAATAGAATGAACCCCCACCCTTCCCACATCACCTCTCTCTATCTCTCTCTCTCTCTCTGTCGCTATTTTTAACAACATTGACTTCTATTTGTAGTTCCCCTTATCATCCAGGGATCTCATAGGGCTATCTGCGTACATATAAATGTACACATAGCGCAGAAACAGAGTGTATTAAGAACACAAATTGCGGTTAAATGGTAGCCTTATGCCATAAGGTACCACAGTTTTCAGCCGGACAGATAGCACTCTGAGAAGTTTCTGTAGTCAGCTGATACGCATGTAGTTTGCACCAGCAGCCATATTTGTAGTTCTTGGTAGTGAATCAACCCCCCCCTGTACCCTCCCTTCGATCCCCCTTCGTAGATCTCCCCGTCTCTTCCTCCCGCCTAAACCCCCTCTCGTAAATTCCCTCCCCACCCTTTTTTCCCTGTCTCCCACCCCCCCTCATAAAGACCCCCCCCCCCCCCCTTCCCCACAGAATAGCTTTGTCTTAAATGCCCCACTGGCGTCGTTTTGAGTACTTGTCGTTAACGATTGTTCATGGTTATGGGTGCGAGGTAAGGTCCTCCACTATCGGTCTCTGTGAAGATCGAGCCACAAAAGAACATTAACGAGAGTTCCAATCATTATTATCTTTAACTTCTCCCATTCTTCCGAACTTTCCTGAGGCCGGCACGGTCTATGTTCCTAAGCAATAGCTCCATTGCGGACGGTCAGAGTAAATACCACCTATCTGATGATCCGCTAATAACATCCAAGACTGCATGATTACTTTTACATTCAAGTCTGTTGATATTTTGTTATTAAAACGATGAATTATTAATCTACGAGTCCCTCCTAACCCTTTACACTCGTAAAAGTCCCCACCACCCCCCCTCCAGGCCCAGTCTAACACCCTGTCCCCTCACTGGCCTTCCATCTCTCTCTCACTCCAACCCCGTCTTTCTCCGCGTCTCCTCCTCCACTGTCTTAATGAACCCCACCCCCCACCACCAATCTTCCTCCCTCTAAACCCTCATCATAAAGACCACCCCCCAGCCTCTCCCACGACACATCTCTCTCTCTGTCGCTATTTTTAACACTAACTTGTGTACATATAAATGTACACACAGCGCAGAGCCACAGTGTATTGAGAACACAAATTGCGGTTAAGTGGTAGCCTTATGTTATAAGGTACCACAATTTTCAGCAGGACAGATAGAACTCAAAGAAGTTTCTGTAGTCGGCTGATACGTATGTAGTATGCACCGCAGCCATATTTGTAGTTCTTGGTAGTGCCCCCTACTCGTTAACACGAGATTATTCCCAATTACATCTCAACATCTCCAAATGTACCACAAATATATAACTATTATGAGTCCCAACTAGACGACCCCCAGCTTTCCAAGTAGCCGATCTCTTGCATTCGTACTAAATTTGTTCTCTTTTCTCGTCAGGCCGTGGCAACCCGACTAGTAATGGATGGACATTCATCATTTTTAATCGTTAACATTACTACAAATATTCTCTTTTCTAATCAGGGAGTGGCAACACAACGATCAGTTGCCCACGATCATCATTTTACTTCTGTGCATAAAATATTAATTCTCTTTTCTCTTTAGGAGGTGGCAACACAAGCAACACAAGGTGGCAACACAAGCATTATAGTTGCCAAACACTCATCTTTTTACTTCTCTGCATTGATCTTAATTCTTTCTCTCTCCAGGAAATGGCAGTATAAGAACGAATGCCAAACACGGACAGTAATTATTTTTTTTTTTTTCAGGTTGCTGAGCGCTTCTGTCTATTCAACATGCGTTTTGTGTAGCAAGACAGGTAGAGAACCAGGCTGGTTCAAATAGACACGGGGTTCAACTGCTAGAATAATATGTCTAATTAATAAATGGTACACATGGTTTTAAACGGCGCCCAAGGAGGGAGTTAGCTCAACTGCGGTAGACACAATTACAATACGTTTTTTGCGAATATTAAAGGTACATGGGTTAAATTCTACAATAATCAGCTACTACAGACGAATAGACTGAATAACACTGCGTGAGGTGTTCAAGGGTCAACTATTGCTTCCATTGGAGCGATTGCAATAGATATAATATCATACCACCAATATGCATGCAATATCTTGTATTCAACAATTAGGAATGCCGGATTCCAGAACCGAAAGAAGTCCTACAAAAGGACACCAACCCAGGGGTCTTGCATCAAACCAGATCCCTATACGACAGTTACACGGTGATCTTAAGATAGGAATAATTATCTAAACTCCGCATCATGAACGGTTAGCCTTTAAAGTTGTCCATAGCATGCATACCGCTCGTCCACAGAAGTCTGGGGATTAACCAGGCCTGGGAATTCTTATTAGAAGAGTTTTGGGATAACCTGCCTCATAGGAGAGCAGAAGAGTCCCCCCCAATAGAGGATCCTGAGGACAAGCGGTAGAAATGCATAGTTCAACAAACCTGACGAGGTCCAAAAATACCAAAATAAGAACGATTAAAATATATATTTCATTACAAACTATAAAAAACGTTACGGTAACAACAGAAGTATGATGCCTAATATTGAAATGCAGATTTTTAATATTAAGATATTTTTGATAATGTTCAAATTTAAGTTTTGTATGTTTGTATTTTCCCATGTGGTCTTGTCACCCTGTTATTCTGCAGGGTCGTTCAAAATCCTTTGAGGTTAGTGGAAATCAGTTCTCACTCTGTTCCTTTGTTGTCCTGTGTTGGTTTGGGCCCGTTATCCTTGATCCCCAGAGAAGCGCAGAGACGCAAGTGATAAGGAACGGCCAACCCCATATTTATGACATCTTAAGGAATGATGACTTAGATGACCATATGGTTAACAAAGGCTTTTGGTTTGTTGTGAGGCAGCTGTCCTCAGCAACACTTCTGAATGTGTAAGAACTCCTGACCACTCAGCAGACCTCTCTGCGGACCCTTTAGAAAATAAAGGGCTCCGCAGGAAGAAATCCCATCTGAGGTCTCAAATTGTTGAATAATATACTTATTTTTAGGTCTGTTGATGCATGTTATGATGCATCTTCGTTCGTGCTTTTCTTACGAATGTGTATATTGAGATAAAAATAAAATGAAAATAAAAATAAGTAAAAATATAGAATGAAAACAAATGGTGGATTCATATACCATGTGCGAATGTCCTCTTGTGTGTGTCAGAGCCACCAAAATAATGGAGGTTACTCGACTGTTACATACACGAGGGGATATTGAAAACATGTCACATATAAAACTAAGACAATTAGAAAACGATTCATTATAATTAACTTGTAATAACATTTGCTTCACCCAATAACTTCTGAATTTTTCTTTTAGGTTCAGTCTTGTTTTGTTTTAGAATATCACCATATATTTAATGCCCAGATGTGCATAATTTGGATGACTCTTATTCTACCTAGTTTAGAAACTTTTAATTGCCCTGGCTCAAGATTCCCCCATAGACTTGGTGTCAGACGTTGGATTGTGGCGCTCCTTGGGAGCCTCCGGGCCACGCGTTAATCGACTAATCGTTCCTGCGGGTTCTGGGGTGGTGACGGTGGAGGTCAATGGGAGGCTCCGGGAGAATTCACAATAACAGGCTCCTTCGGGGAGAATTCAAGTGGGCCAGGATTAAAAGGTTGAATTAATGTATCGATTTGATGTTGACCAACAAAAAACTAGATAATTGTACATAGGAGTGAATCAAGTGTGGACAACATCAAATGCGAACAATACGTAGAATAAATGAAGATTAGGTCATCCAATATACATAGATAGTGTAGGACAATCGGGTAGTATAATGAAGGTAACTGTTGGAACCAGATACGGTTACAAAGAAGTGATGTTGAACATACAAATTTTAACATTGTAATTTCCCTTTTTTCATCATTTTGGGTTTATAAGATAAGAAATGGGTTAGCAATACATCTGCTCGCCAGGGACAATATAGGCTCAATTTAGATTCAGAAGTAGTAGGTTAACCTTTCAAATGCCACTGCTACTGCTGTAACGCTTTGATACAACGTCAGCGTCTCATAGTCTGATATTTATTTTTACTCTGATAAGTTACGGCGCATCTGACTCATGAAACATTTACGGGTTACTGCATTTAACTACAGCGTGGTCTCAAGACGGCTGCATAGACCCACAACTATCGACCTTTGGTTTGGTATGTACTGGTCTTCATATATCTTCATAATGGATTGGTTTAGGTACAGATGATTAAGGAAAGGAACTTCAACTTGGTTGCACTCAGCGTTGTTAGGATTGGTTAATTCTAATGCGCATAGCTGAAGCAATGCGCAAGGAGGGATGTAGTGTGAATATTAAATCAAGGTTGAAGGTTGAAATCAGCTCAGAATAAGGAATGGGACACTCAAAACAAAAATTTAAAATCCGCACAAGCACTAAATAGATCAATTATAATACAAACATGTTTGAAACGCATACAATTTTCAGGTCCTATGTTTCCAGAAGCAAGGTGAGTACAGTGTATCACTCTGACACAGCTAACTTTGCATCTAATGCTTACGGTTAGATTCATGCTTACACTTACATTTCTAGGGTCCCATAATGGACTTCCATTAGAACAATTAAAAATAGAATTATAGGAAATGTTTTTGAACAACTAACTGCTGTACATGAGTTTGTATTTCTACAATAGAAACAAAAGTTCCAGAACCAAATGCAGACACACCCGGAGCCGATAAACTGCCTCCGCCGAGCAAGGAGCAGTCACATGAGGAGATCAAATAACGGCAGGAGTTGAATTGGTTCTGTTTTGCTTGTCCACCATATAAAAATTATGTATATATATATTGTTTAGATAAATTACATGTATCATAATCAGCAACACTTCGTTCAGTTTAACAGATAAAGTTAAAAGGAATATGTATATATATGGAAATGTTATTGACAGAGCAAGGAGGGATAAATGCGATAGGCACAACGTGTTGTAGGCCAACTTTATCCCCAATAACACAGCTCTGGATGGGTTGCTGGCATAATTACAATCCCTCAGGTTAGAATTGGCAGAGAACTCCGGCATTAATGACCATTTCACAGGTTGGATGGAGAATATGTTTGGGAGGTGGAAAAGCATGATCCAGTAAGTGCCCGTTGCGGGAATAAATGCAGAGACCGTGTTAATTGTCACCGGCTGCCGTTGTATTCCCTGTGCACGAGGGCTACTGCATCTGCTGATCCCCACAGCAGTAGGCGCTACAGAAGCGCCAAGTGCCATTCAGGCTTACATGGGGATCAGATATGATCCGATGAAAGTGAATGATACATCACCTGAGAGGCCCGACCATATCCAGCTGTAATATGTAGAATAGTCAACACCTATACTATTCTAGTAGAAGTGCCTGTATATAAGATAATCAATATCCCGGATTTACTTGAATAACACATTTCTAACAACCATACAGGCTGTTTGTTATTGTATAGTGTTGCAAATGCAACCCGTTATTTCTGAATCGCTGCATTGATAATGGTACTGTTGATCTTTGAGACGGTTGTTTACAGGCCACCTGTTGCTGACACGACGACGGAGAACCTGTGAGGAGGCTCCCATGGTGTAGGAGTAACCTCTCTGAGATGAGCCCTTGACAAGGAGGGACGAGTCTTGGGTTCATGAATTACAAACCCGACGGCGACAGTAAAAACAATGACTACAATAATAACATCGCCCAAAACCACCCACAGGAACCGGCACACCAATACACAAAGATCACTTGAACTCCCCAAATCCATGCCCAAACCACCCACATGAACCGGCGCACCAATACACGAAGATCACCTGAACCCCCCAAATCCATGTTAGCTTATCAATCCTTTTGAAATTTTAAAAATTGTATTATGACCACCAATTTTTACGTTACTTTTGCACCTGTTGAATATTTTATGACCTTGTAGCACATGACCAAAAGTATTAGCTCAGGATTTCTATTGATGGTTTTGTTTGTGTGCTGTTTGGCCATGTGATTGTATGATAACAAGATTCATGTTCATTGTTGTATTGTTAAATAATGACCTGTATTTTCAACAAGATCCACAACGTGAATGCCGTCTCAGTATTATGGGGACGCGTAGTGGTTTTTCCCCTCTCTTCAAGAGGTCTTTCCGCGACGGTTGATGGTGTTGATGATAGATTCTACTTTGACTATGTTTTCGGTGTGGTAAATGGTGTTTATGATCTAAAATATTATTGTATGGTCATCTAAGATGACCAAGGAGGGACTGTTACGTATTTTAGGAACACAAGCTGTATTTCCCTCACTTAACCAATAGGGGGTAGGACCAAATATATAAGCCGTAAATACTACACATAGCCACAAGGGAAAGCAGGACATTACTGAAGGCTGCAATAGATACTTTAGCCACAGAGGGCAGCATCACAGACCAGGCGAGGAAAACCGAGGATTACGTCACACCGGTTCCTCTCCAAGTCTTCCGGTCCTCGCTGAGTCCATAAAGAAGACCACCTGGCCATGAAAACATTAGAACTCTCCCGGCAGCGATTACCATACGTGGGTTTGTGGTTAGGATCAGCTAGGAGAACACTCTCGCACGTGCTTAGAACACATCTTCAATCTCTCTTTACTTCAGAGCATCAGTTTACCATACCGAAAATACTTTATACAAATAAAGTCTCTTTAAAGCTATTCCTTTGGATTCGACCCCTCCTTCCACGAAGAAATACGTAATATAGCCGATGTAAGGGATGGCCAGGCCATTGGCTGCTCTGAGCTGCAGCCAGTGGCAAGGTTTAAGCCGCTCTTGGCCCCAAGGCGCAAAATGTTGCTTGAAAAGAGACTCTGTAATAGTTGACACCATAGACCCTGTATCTACTAAACAAAAGAGATAGCGACACAACAGGAAAAGGAACAAACTATCGCTAGCCGAATGAACGCAAAGCGATCGGGTCCGAGCTGGCCCTGGCAAGGCGGTAATAACGTGCAAGCAAAGCAGCAGTGGTTTTTATAGGTGGACTGGCCGCCGCTGCGCCGCTACTGTCGGCCACCCAATCGGGCAGTCCCGGCCAACGTGACGTGGAGCAGGGAACGGGACGCTATACAAAAGCGACAGTTCAGTAGGCGGCATCGGCTATGTATCGATGAGCAGCGCGCAGCCAGCAGCAACATCCAAGCGAGCCCTTTACAAACAATAACTAAAATTAGCACTGGAAAGGCAACGTATAAGAGAGATGCAGCCGTGACCGGCAGCTCACCTATCACTGCACAGAAGCGGAAATAGACGCACAGGAGCTACGTGACCCAGCCTCCGGCAAGCAAGAGCCTTTACAAAACAATAACTAAAATGAGTACTGGATGGGCAACATGCGAGAGAGATGCAGCCGTGACCGGCAGCTCACCTGTCACCGCACGGAAGCGGAAATGGACGCCCAGGCGCAACGTGACCCAGCCTACGGCAAGCAAGATGCCGACAGGTGCTCTACGCCCGCCTTTATAGATAGTCTCCCACTGTGATTGGCTGGGACTGCCGCACAGCTGACAGTCACCATGACAACAAACTACATATTGCCACAACTGCGTGAAAATGGCCGGCACATAATGAAACTGCGCATTTTAAATCTGCAACAGCTCTAGGAGTGGCTTGCGATTCAGGTGCATTGTGCACGCGATAAAAATGCCCCTTGAAAGCTGCATAAGTGGTAAATGTTTGACTACAGTTGGCGCCAACACATTTGAAAAGACAACGAGGCTCATTCCTATGCACTCTGCAATGTAGTACATAGCCTCTTAATGTAACCAATATCTTTCTACAAAAGACGCAGGTGATCATTTTTATAGAGTTATCAATCTATTGGTCTTTAGCCTGCTACATATCAACTGTTGCTAGCGCCTGCTAAATATCAACTGGTGCTAGCTTACACCATGTGCTTTCAGCAAAAAGTAGGAAAAGTAGCCGACATTTTAAGCTTACCTTGCAAACTTTTTTGCAATAGCACCGGATCGATTGAATAGCCACGGATCTTCCAATCGTGGATTTGTCCAAAAGAAGTTGAATGAAAGTAGTACAAAGTAGTCCGGTAGTCCGAAGATTTCTGAAGTGTTCTCCACTCTGCAGACGCGGCGGCGCTACTACTGGCTCGTTGGTGACGTCAGCCGAAGCCGTGAACGAGGAGCTCGTGCTTCTCCTCCCGCTCTAACGTCATTATCCAATCAGAGACGAGCTGCACACTTTTAAATTCAAAGTTAGGCGGATTTATCAAACTTGCTAAAAGAAAAACAGGTGCAGTTCCTCCGTAAATGATCCAATATTCATGGATGTTTTTATCTGGCTCACCAATCTCACGCACCAAATCTCAATATCACCAATATAAAACCTGCATCATGAAGCTCAGCACCAGATTGGCTACAAATAGCCATGATAAAAAAAAAACATTGGAATTATAATTGTATATTTTTATGTATCCTATAAATATATAGGCAACCTCGAGGTTCACAATGACATTTTTTTCACAGTGAGAATTTTTATTAGGCCTATCTCAATTTGCATAGTTTCATCAAGATCATGTTAAAAGTACAGCATAGACTTGTATATATGATTACATATATGTTTTGTATTTTTAAATCAACTGGCTAAAACTGTAGTTTCTATAATATTTGCATGTCAAATTAACATAATTGTTTTGTTAAGAGTATTACAGTATTTCGCTGTTTTTGTTACCAATATTTGTAGTTTTAACAAATAAATTTGATTATAATCACATATTGTTATTGTAAATATAACAAAAACATTTTGTTTAATAGTTTACAAAAGTTCACTGTGATTTAAACGAAAAATATATATTTTTGGGTTTACTATACTCTTCTGTAGGGATTTTACATAGTTTCTATGTAAATTTCACAACCATTTTTTACAGTGAACAGTAATTATACAAACATTATACCAACATTGCAACAGGCAAGTTTATTCAAACATCACACTAACAAGAACACAATAAGAACAGTAACTAATAAAAAAAAAAGAGAAATAATTTAACAACACTGAACATACTGAACAGAGGCAGGGGAAAAGGACTGAGGAAGAAGACTTGTCCGTTGTCACAGCATCAAGGTCCGACTGTAGAGATCAAGAAAGGAAGAGGCATGAGGAGAACAACAGAACACTGCTCTCTAGCAGATTGTTTACTGATGTAAACTAAATTGATGCAGTCTTAAAATTATGATTCTAATCCAGGTTTCTATTTTAGGAGAAAGGAATGGCTCATAATCGTTACAAAAAAAAGAAGCTTTATCATCGGCACTAGTGAGCATTAGAAAAAACACTCTCTGTAATATGTAAAACATTCGCGCATTTCTTTTTTTTACATTAGCTCACTAAAACTGTAACTAGGGCAAAAAAAAAGCCTTACCTCCAACAGCTGGTGTTATCGTTGCGGGACAAGGGAAGTGCTTTAGAAACTGCCGTAAAGCAGTACCTCTGACAGTATTACAGTGTGTGACGTCATCGCATGTTTTTAACGCCTTTTTAGAACAGATACGTGACCTTAAAAAATGCAATATTCAGCTGAGTTTATTATCTTAGCCCCACCCTTTGATAGCAACTTTAAAATTACTTGACAAAAAATTACATCGTGAGAAAAGTGGATTCTGAGGATAAAGCCCCGTTGGCTCCCATTCATTCTGGACTCGCCTACGAGCGCCCCGCGTGGTCAAAGATTATTACTGCAACCAGTCCAGAAAACTGGAACTAACCCGCGAGTGCCAGTTCTCCTCATATTAGACATTGGCTGTGTCCCAATTCATAGGACGCATCCTTCGTAGACCGCGTCCTTCGAAGGATGCGGCCTTCGTAGACCGCGAAGGACACTCCGAAGGCCGAAGAAATGGGACGGTCTAGCCTACGGAGCATTTCTGGTTTACGTAACAAACCGTTACCGCCCTTTCACTTGCGTGACCACGCGCTGCTCCTGTCACCTAGCAACCCTGACAGCTGAACTGACCTGTTAGTAAACAAGTTAAACCGGACAGCCCGAAAAAAAGAAACCAACAAAAATTATTATTGATCATTATTTTTTTGTATACAGTAGTTTTATAATAATTGTTGTAAATAGTCACATGAATGTTTGTTGTAAATAGTTTTATTGTTGTATATGTTTTATAAGTTATATACGAATACATTAGTCAATACAAAAAAGTTAGTAAGGGTTTTAATAAATAGTTAATCAAAAATGTTAGTTAAATAGTTAGTTAAATAAGTAAGTTTCAATAAATATGTAAATAATAATAAACAATGTGTTAAATATAACAGAACATAAGTTATTTGTCCACCAAACGCTCCAAATTTTAGAAAAACCTATCCATTCTTTCCCTGCTTTCCTGGGCTCTTCTCTCCTCTGCCTCCCTTTGTAGCCTCATGTCCTCTTTTATTAACTGGAACATTGACATTTTACATTTACATTTAGGGCATTTAGCAGACGATTTTATCCAAAGCGACTTACAATAAGTACATTTGTCATAAGAAGTGCATCAATATATCGCTGTCGGTACAGAAAGGATGTTCATAGAACCAAGTGCAAGTACCACAATCGCTAGGCTAACCCATTCCCCGTGTTACAGCCATGATAGCAGCTACTGCAGTTGCTACACAGTTAAGTACTATAATACAATACAACACAGGGTACAATGGTTGCCAGAAGGGGGAGGGTGGCTATGCAGTCCAGGTGGACTCTGAACAGGTGAATCTTGAGTCCTTTTCGGAAGATAGTGAGCGACTCTGGAACATGTCTTCCTCTCTGTCCCTCTTTCTGGACCTTGGCCCTCGCTGTCTTTCCTCCTCCTGATCTTGTCCTCAACCTCCTGATCCACCACTGCTGTACTTGCTGTACTTGGCCCTGGTGTGTTCTCAGGGATGGAGGCAATTAGGACAGGGGGGTTGGTGGAATGCA
The DNA here is from genome assembly GCF_902167405.1 of Gadus morhua. Lineage (NCBI taxonomy): Eukaryota > Metazoa > Chordata > Actinopteri > Gadiformes > Gadidae > Gadus > Gadus morhua. The sequence goes on along the minus strand of NC_044060.1, from coordinate 27,117,197 downwards.
TATGTCACAATACCTTATCCAAGGGGACAAACCAGGGCCAAGTGGCAGCAGTGGGTTTCCCACCTACCCCCTCTCCTGACCCTGGATACTTGCAATCCTAAGGCAGAGGAAATCAATCATGGCAGTTAACAACAAGAGCAGTATCAAAACAAATTTCAGCAAAAGTTTTTCTTTGCCTGCGGGGGAGACACCTTCCCCTGCAGGCCTATTTTCTCCAGAATTGTCCTAAACAGTAAACACAGAGACATTATTAATCAGAGAAAACAAGAGACACATTTATCAATCATGTTAATAGCCCATGTTAACAATAGGCCATTTATAATATATATATTTGACCATCTTGTAAAGGTTACATTTAAATTAGCCCTCATCCTATATGAAGCCCATAATAATAAGACAACCAGTAGAAGTCAAAACACCCTTTTTCTTTGTGTGTTTTTCTAGTGCGGTCTAGTACTGATGCGAGCTGTGACTTTTTTTTGTCTTTCTTTCTTTAATAACCCAAAATAGGACATCGTAGTAAACGATTTCTGGGGATGTTGTATCGGTCCTGCTGTTTAATGAGGGCTAATTTAACTAACCTTTACAAGATGGTCAAATGAAGATATATAAATGGCCTATAATAATTTTTATAAACTAACTTACGATATAAATAAACGATTGTTTCTTTACCCCCAAGCCACACTTGCTGAGTATTTCACCCCGGTGAACAGCTCATCATTCTCCCCCCTCAATAGAATAAATCGAGCAGTATGCTGCTGGCCCCCTAAACCAAAACCAAATGTTAGAATTAGTTTTGCTTTACACTACCAAACCAAAGCAGCTTAAATAGCAAAATAACTGTAATCAATCCCAACGTCTGTAACGTTACGGTCTGAAAACCAGGGTCCACAACCTGTGTTCGCGTTGGTCCATTTATCTAACCTTACAGAATAGCAAATTATCTATATAATCGCCACAATTTCGGTAAATATAACCATTTTAACCTCTTAAATTTGAAACTATAGGGCTTAACGGGTGTTCTTAGTTAACGTTACAGCGTCACTAACTGTAACAGGGCTGCCAAGCCTCACGCTTTGAGTGTGACAGTCACGCAATTTGACCCATTCTCACACCACACGCCACACTTGCCATTTCTCACGCTTATTTCCCCATTCATTACTCTATTTTTTTTTCTCATGATAATAAGCTTTGGTCCTCGCGGCTTCGAGTGGTTATGTAGTCGCGCGGTGTCCACTTTGCGATGTATACATTTGACAGTTTGTAAACAATCTCCCGCGACCTGCGCGTGTGAGCGTCTTGGTGGAGCGTCTTTGTATAAAGTGCCAAATTTGACTTCTGGACTGCATTCTGCAACATGTTCAAGAAGGGTAAGTAGGCCTACATCAATCGCCTTCTTTCAAATATACATTATACACAGAGATGTTTCTACTGGTTGTTTTCATATTTCATAACAGCATTATGTATAAAAACGTAAGGTAATACATTACTGAACTCTTCGTGTTAGTTAGCCAGCATAACTAGGTAGCAGCATAGTTTGATTTCTCAAAATCAGCTCACCAATAAAATCAATTCAAGTGTTCGTCCCGGGGGAAAGGCAACCGTTGTGACAGGTCGCTAGTACAGCTGTTATACAGTTATCCCATAGAAACCCTTATGCTTTTCCGTACACCCTCGAAAACAATTACTACGTTTTCTCATGCTGTGATAGACATGTTTAAGTGATCTAAGTTTTATTTCTACGAGTTGTGTTAATTCATAGTAATTTACGTCACGTTCTAATATAGAGATAAGACCGTTATTCATTCATAATTCCGTTAATGGCTAACGTTAGCACTTGCCACTGGTTAGCCAGCTGTGCAGTTCGCTGTAGTCTTCCATTTTTGCCGCCCTGTGGGCTCTCGCGCGCCCCCTTCTTTGAGGCGGAGCTAGAGTTGACCTCTTTTTCACTGTAGGTTATTATGTCAGATCAGCCAGACTAAATATCTACACATAGGCCTACGTGAAATACATTGTTGACAGGACATGCGCATGAAGTGCTACAATTTACATGATTATAAAAAGGCTTACAATGATTGGAATCATACAGATATGACATTTATAGCACATAACTGTAACTGTACAAATAGAACCAAATGGACCCATTGGGGCCTTTAATACAGTATTCAATAAAACACTAACATGTAGCTATCTTTTGATAGATGCTAGGTAAGACGATGCTAGGTAAGAGGAAGAGCCCACAGAGAGATCTGCTGTCATTCTGGGCAGTGCCAGCCCCCCCTTATGCACCCCCGGAAAATGAGAGTGCAGAGGGCACAGAAGAAATGGAAGATAAAGCGAGATCAGAAGAGATTGAGGACAGTGAGGGCGAAGATTTTGATTGTATACAAATTGAAAACACAGAGACAGAAGAGCCAGCAGAAAAAAATGTGGAGATAAGAATAAATTCAGGGAAGAAGCAGAAGGCCAAAAGTGGAGCAGCCCTCTACAGGTGCACTTTTAAAAGGGAGTGGACAGCAGAATGGCCCTTCATTAGTGTAGGCACAACCACCGCCTACTATTGGTGCTCTGTTTGCCGACATGAGAACAGCTGTGCCCATCAAGGCAAGGCTGATGTCGCAAGGCATATCAAAAGCAAAATACATCGTTCAAAAGAACAGGCAGCACAGTCAACAGCCAGCATTGCACCATATTATGGCCCAGCCACTGTTGGTGGCATGACATCTCAGGAAGTCAAGGTACTAGGCGTTATACCCGCTGCTAGTAGCTGAATTGCACTTGTAGGTTATATGAGCATAAATACATAGTAAATGAAACAAATGCCTAGCTAATCTGATGTTCATTTGAACTGTTCTTATTTGTTTATTTTTGTATGTAATAGTGTTTTCCTATGGACCTTGAGTCTGCTGCTAAGACATTCATTCAATTTTATTAATGTTTTTGCATGATTTGCTCTTTAATTAAATCCTTTCTGTTGCAGACAAGGAGAGCTGAGGTAAAGTTAGCAGTGTCGATGGTGGAACACAATGTGCCATTTGCAGTAGCCGATCACTTCAGCCCATTGCTGAAAGAATGCTTCAAAGATTCCCCTACTGCACAGAGCTTCAAGGCTGCCCGCACAAAAATGTCCTGCATAATAAATGAAGCAGTGGCTCCTCACTTTAGAAAGGAACTGGTCATGAAGATGAGGACCAATCCTTTCACGTTGATCACAGATGGATCAAATGATACAGGTCATTACATTTTCCACATTTTCCAGCACCCATTTTAGATATTAATTAATGTATTATATTAATCAGAACAAACACACAAACAATTTCAGTCTGATGTGTACCTTTAATCTGACATATATCATATATGTACCTATCGTTACAGGACGTGAGAAGATGAACCCGCTCACTGTGCGGGTATATGACAGTGATCTCAGCAAAGTTGTCCACAGGTTCCTGGATATGTGCCCCACCAGCGGGCCAAACTGCGGCACAGCTGAAGTCATCTACAAGAAGATGGATGAGGCCATGCAGAAAAACGCCATACCATGGAGAAACTGTGTCAGTCTGTCAGTTGATAATGCCCCTGTCAATACAGGAGCAAGGAACTCCATCGCATCCAGAGCTCATCAAGAACATGGCAGTATCTACATCCATGGGTGCCCTTGTCACATCATCCACAACACTGCCAAACAGGCTGGCCAGGCCTTTTTGGAGGTCAGTTGCTTAAGACCCTCCGTATGCCTTATGCCTAATGTCACGTCAAACAGGTTGTTATGCTGTGCGGTCATGAACCAATGACAACAATGTCTTGTGACTATAAATAATCATGTATTTTGCAGGTGTGTGGATTTGATCCAGAGGATCTCGCTGTGGATGTTGGATATTGGTTTAAAGGAAGCACCAATCGCAAAGGTTACCTAACAGGTATGTGTGTGCAGTCCCAATGTAGTACAAATTAAATCTATAATACTTTGATCAAATTGGCATTAAGATGTTCCATTCTTGTCCTAGAATTCTGTGAGCTCCATGGAAGTGAGTATATGGAAATGCTCATGCACGTTTCTGTTCGATGGTTGAGCCTGGAGAAGTGTTTGACTCGTATCCTGCAGCAGTATGAGCCACTGGCCAGCTACTTCAAGTCATTAAGTAGGCATCACATTTTAATGATGCAAATGCATGGTTATTAGAGCAGACTGAAAAGTAAATAAAGTATGTAGTATGCACAACCATTTTTTTCTCTCTTTTTCCCACAGATGACAAACAGCCAAGGTTCAGGAGGCTTGTGGTGGCATTCTCTGACTCAATTACAGAGGTGTACCTACTGTTCTTTCAAGCAACTTTTCCAGTCTTCTCCACATTCAACCTCCTCCTCCAGAGAGAGAAGTCGTCAATCTTCCTACTACATGATGAGGTAAATTGGAACCGTTGGGATACAGTTTGCTAGTATGATGTTCTATCTTTGTTCCTTTTTTATTAGCAGGAAATAAATGTAAATTTGTAAATCTTTTCTGACATTTTTAGATGAGGGGTTTTATCCGCAAGCTGCTCTCAAAGTTTCTGAAGCCCGCAGCATTGCAGCACCGGGAACTGCATGAAATATGCTTTAAGGAGCCATCCAACCAACTGCCAGGTGATTACTAATTGTCCAGGTTTTACACATGCACTATCCACTCACTGATCTCACTCAACACACTTTTCGTTAGAGGGCTGCAGTCATCTCGTCACAATCACTGATATGATGAAGATACTTAAAGGGGTGCTTTCAAGTTGGCTATTGTGGTTTTTGATGGTGACTAAAGTGACTCAACACAGTCTTGTTCCCGTCTCATACTGACATGTTACTGCATACAGCATCGTTAATGACCTCTGCAGTTGTTGATTTGTGTCTCTTGTAGGAGAAAAGTTGGTGATTGGCTTCACTACTCGAGTTACACTCAACAGGCTCCTTGAAGCAGGAGCCATTACACCGCAGCAAGTGCAGAGGTTCCAGAAGGCAGCAGTGGCGTTTCTGGAAAGGGCTGTGGAGTATGCCATCAAGAAACTCCCCATGAAAGAGCCTCTGATTAAACATGCCATGTTTCTGGATGTCCAGCAGAGAGCAGAGTGTGGAGTGGAAGATGCCTTCTACTTTGTCGACAGGTAAGTTGGGCTATCAAGTAAAGTACATTTTATCTATAGTGCCAAATCCTAACACAAGTTATCTCAATATGCTTTGCAAGTAGAGCAGGCTTAAGACCAGGCACATTTTCTTGTTTGATCCACATCTGAAAAACAACCCCTGTTTCAGTTACACTACTTTACCAGATCACTGCACATTTTTTTTCTTTTTAGATTTCCTGAACTTCTCCCATACAATGGACCTGAAGAGCGTGACAAACTTTGTGAGGAGTTTCTGGACTACCAGACCATGGACATTGCCATGCCCGACGACCCAGCAATGTTTGACTTTGAGAGATTTTGGGGGAACATGGCATCAATGAAGAACAAGGTAAGAATTATTCTGTACTCATGGGAATACCCATTGACATAATCAACTTAATAGTACACAAAAATACTTGTGAGTAATTAGGCTTCCTATGTGCATTTTTCAAAGGTGACCGGTATGAGCAGATTTGGCAGGCTGTCTTGTATTGCCAAGTTGGTCTTGGTCATGCCTCACTCCAATGCTGATGCAGAGCGAGTTTTCTCTGTGGTTGGACTAAATAAGACCAAGACCCGAAACAGTTTGGCTCTTGAGGGAACTCTGTCATCCATCATGACCGTGAAGATGGCGAGCCTTGAGCCAGACTGTTTTAAGTGGGAGCCCCCTGCCTCTGTCATCAAGGCATCAAAATCTGCCACCAACACCTACAACGTTAGACATGCTAAATGATTGACAAATAAATGTATTTTGTCAAAATTCTTGTCTTGTTAATTTCTGGTTAAGAGAGGTTAGGAGGCCACAGTGCAGAGAGCAGCTGGCATGGAGGTGAGGACATCAGTCCTAAGGTATAAATCAATGTTAAAAAAGGCCAATTTTTTTGGTCGGCGGCCGAACGCTTCTGACTCTAAAGTCTCACTCTTGTCATTTTCTGAAACTTGGCAGCCCTGCTGTAACGTTACCTTACTTATATTGCCTATTACTTTAATGAAAATAGTTTTAAGGGCCCTTGTATTTTTAACATTTGTATCGTTAAATACTCGAGTGACTAGAAACCCAATACTTACATTTAAATGCAGAACTTAAATCGCCATTCTCCGCCATCTCCATTGATTGAATGCGCAATGAATCTTGGGAGGGATACGTTGGGCCGTGAAGGATCTTGGGATACGTTGGGCCGCGAAGGATACAGCCGATGCATCCTTAAAATCCGGGAAAAGAAGGCTGCATTCGTAGGCCGCATTTGAAGGACCCTTGGAATTGGGACAGCACTTGGCGCGTCGCTGTGACGCAATCGGCGTCGACGCATCCTTCGAATGCAGCCTTCGAAGGATGCGTCCCCTGAATTGGGACACAGCCATTCTCTGATGGAATGCACGCATTGCATGGTTCTCAGCTGAGTCAGTCAGACTCAGTGCTACCGGAAACTCGACTGAACTGGTTCAGTCGAGTTTCCGGTGAATTGAATGGTGAATCGAATCATGGTCATGGAATGTGTTTGTGCACGGTTCTGCTGACTCTGAGTCAATCAGACTCAGACTCTCAAAGGATCGTGGAACTTAAGTCGGTCATCAGCTGCTGACTTTATCCTGAAAGGTGAGTCAATATCGTTAATTGTATATATTAAAAAAATACCCGAGATAAACGAACAATGTGTAACCCTAACCCTAAAATGTAAACACCAGGCTACTCGACAAGAAAATGTAACGAACCACCTGAGGCTTTACTTTACCTCAGAGATAATGCGTTAGTTAATAATGATATGCCGTGCCGCATATCATATCATTATCGCATCTCATGCGGCATCTGCGCATAGTGCTGCTGCGTAGGCCTACATGGACGTTCCAAGTATGTTTACTTCATGTATCGTTGAAGCTAACTAAGTATAGCCTAGTTATAACTATAACCTACTCCTGGTGCAGTGCATGCAACAGTGTGTGCCATTTATTCAGCTACAGTATGGGAAGGTTACTTTGAAAATGTAATTCGATACTGTTACAAGTTAGTTACCCTATTAAGAACGTAATAGTATGTGTATGTGTATTATTATTAATATTATCAAAGCCAATGTAACACATTTGAGTTTTCCTTTTTAACCGTAGGCTACAATAGGCCTATCCCTCAACACTGAATGAGCTACTGTGTCAACTGTGGAACACAAATTTTAACATCTTTTTGACTATGAAATCATTCTGAGATCTAATAGATTTGATTAAAAAAGACGTTTTAATAATATCAAAATATATAAATAATAAAATTATTCACACACACAGTGGCGGCTGGTGAATTTTATTTTAGGGGGGGCTAAAAGTTTGGAAACCAAACCCCTGTAGGGGGTTCTGGGGGCATCCTTCCCAGTAGATTTTATTGTGATTTTCACATACAAACTAAGCATTCTGGTGCATTCTGACAAAATAATAAAGACAAAATAGAACATTTCCTTACAAAGACGAATGGAGCCGGGGAACTAAGTTGTAACTTAATTTATTTGCCTTGTAGAATTCAGCAAGATTAAAAGTGCAAATACATCAATAATAATTGGGAATTATACACAAGAGTCAAGTATGCACTTAGACAAATACGATAAAATATCAATATAATATGTGCAACCTTTTTATGTGCGGTTGTTCAATACACACTGAAGGCATGATGCCACAATAGGTTTGCAGAGAACTATATACAATATGCACACTGAAGGCATGATGCCACCATAGGTTTGCAGAGAACTATATACAATATGAACACTGAAGGCATGATGCCACCATAGGTTTGCAGAGAATATACAATATGCACACTGAAGGCATGATGCCACCATAGGTTTGCAGAGAACTATATACAATATGCACACTGAAGGCATGATGCCACCATAGGTTTGCAGAGAACTATATACAATATGCACACTGAAGGCATGATGCCACAATAGGTTTGCAGAGAACTATATACAATATGCACACTGAAGGCATGATGCCACCATAGGTTTGCAGAGAACTATATACAATATGCACACTGAAGGCATGATGCCACCATAGGTTTGCAGAGAATATACAATATGCACACTGAAGGCATGATGCCACCATAGGTTTGCAGAGAACTATATACAATATGCACACTGAAGGCATGATGCCACCATAAGTTTGCAGAGAACTATTTACAATATACACTTGAAAGGGGTGTGGTGGGGGGGTTGTGAGGGGCGCTGTAACCCAGTGTCCATCCTCGGGAGGGGGGGGGAACAAAACCGAACATTGCCATTTAACAAACATTTTTGTCCTTTGACCAACAGTGATGGCAGAAACAAAACCCAAGAACCTCTGGGAACTGAAGAAGCCTGAATGTTCATTTCAGGTTCGCATTCAGGGACATGACTTGTTGCGCCTTGGAGGGAGACAGACGGCTGTGCCTCTCTGAAATGATCAGCCCCATCTTACTGAACACACGTTCAGATGGCACTGACGTGGCGACCACAGACAATCTCTCCAGCACCAGCTGAGTGAGCCGCGGATAGATCAACGATCTACTTTTCCACCAGGTCAGAGGGTTGGAGGACCTAAGGATCAGTGCCTCTTGCAGGAAGGACCGGATCTCGAGGGTCGCTTCCGCACCTGCACTAAGGTGACTAACGAGCCCTGAGACCTGCTGGTCGAAGTCACCCCAGACCATGCTCTCCTCTGTGGCTCGTCCACCCGCAGCTCCTTCTTCCACCAGAGCTTCCTGCTGGGATGGATTGGAGATGGTCGCCTGTGCTGCAGCAGTTGTGAGCCTTTGGATGGCCTCGGTGGCTGCCTGGTCATCAGAGAAGGTCTTCCTCTTGAATCTGGGGTCAAGGATGGAGGATTCAGACAGCAAGGCGTTGAACTCGATCCTATGGAAACGCTTTGCCATCTCAGCGTTGAGTGAGGTTAAAAGGGACACCACCACAGGCTGCTTGAAGCATCCGGACCTCAGATGGTTTGCATTGACCCTCTGCAGACCCCGTGCCAAAATAATTATTTTGGAGGCAGTCACGTAGCTACAGATAGGACACAGAAAGGACACAGTTATAGTGGGTCATCTTTGTTATGTGGAACCTTTTTTAAATGTGTTTTAAATAAAATATTTATGAATTTGTTTATCTATTTATTATCCATGCATTTATTTATTTATTTACTTAAATACTATGTATGTATATCGATTTATTGACCATATTTTTATCTATTGACCTTTTATCTATGTATTGCCATTACCATGTGTCATATATGTCATGTCATTTATTATTCCCCAATGAATTTAATTACATAAATTAAATAAATAGATAAAATACACACCCTTCTCCACTGATCTCCACTGTCACCTCTTCATATGGCTGAAGCACCTCGCATGCCTCTTCAATGGCCGCCCACTCATCATGGGTCAAGGTGGTCACTGCTGGATTCACCAAAGCCAGGGTGGTGATGATGGCCTCCCTCAGTCTCACAAAACGCTTCAACATGAAGTAGGTTGAGTTCCACCGGGTGGGGCAATCCTGCAGAACCTTCAGGTCTGGCTGACCCATTTGAAGCAGAGTGGCCCTTAGCTTCTCCGCCGACAAGGAGCTTCGGTGGAAGTGGTCCGCAATTTGTTTGACCTTATCCACCGTTTCTGACAGTAATTTGTGTACAGTTGTGTTTATTCTGGGCATATTTAATTTTTCTTGGGTTAACAGTAACAACACTATTGTGAAGATGGCCACCCCCACTCAAGAATCGATCAAGATCCACCATGGTGGGGGTCCCAGGTCGCGTGCAGCAGAACGAACCACGAAAGAACAAGACAGATTGACGAGACATTCAAATATTTTATTAATCTGGCATGACACAGAAAATACAAAGACAACATGCATTTACCATTTCACTGATATTTAATCGTATTATCGTACGTTCACTAAGCCCCTTAGTTTTTTTCCCCAAGGAATCGGTTTATTTCTGGCTTGCATACGATTGTCTGGCTCTCGTGAGTCGCCTCGGTCTCTCGTCTTCGGCACTCACACAGTGAGTGAGTGAACGAACTGTCAGCGAGTCGTGGGTCTGGGAGGAGTCAATTCTGAGTCACGAACGAGACGAACGAGACGAACGAGGCGAACGAGAGAGAAGAACCAGTTCGGTTTGTTCGTTCTAGCGATTCGTTCATTCGAACGAATCAGTTCGCGACCGAACCACCACTAGTCTGAGGTGAGCGGGTGACAACACCTGGCTCTTAGATCAGCCAAGGGCTTAATTAGTGCCGAGGGGAAGAAGGGTTGTTTCAGATTATTTATTTATTATTATTATTATTTATTTATTTGATTAGGACAGTGCACATTAATCAATATGTCAGCCAGAGCATCAATATAAATATGCCGGAGTTAGCTTAATTGCTAATTTTCATCCGTTGTCCTAAGGCAAGTCAAGAACATAAAAACAACATACCAGTATACAAAATAGATTAAAAAAACACTTTTACACACAAAATAGGTCCCCACATCAAGAGTCCATGTTAAAAAATTAGAATGACCAAAGGTTACATATGAGAGCAGGTCTGGCTTGCTACTAACCACTGTTTAAGTTTTTTTTTAAAGGTGGTGTAAGTGGCACAGTCTCTAACATGTGTTGGTAATATATTCCAGGACTGTGTTCCTCTGATGGACACCACCATTTGACCAAATTTGGTCTTGCGGCGTTGTATTTCGCAGTCACCTCTAGTAAGTGCTCGTGTATTTATTGTAGAGGATTTCTTCTTTATAAAATTCTGTAATGGTGGAGGGGCTAGACCGTTCAGAACCTTAAAGATTAGACAGACATCCAAAAACAGCTGAAAACTATTGAAGTCCATGATTTTGTGTTTATTTGTAATTTTACAATAATGGTAGTATATAGGTTTTTTGTCTAGTGTTTTAAGAGTTCTCTTGAATAAAGATTTGATTGGTTTTAAAGTGCTCTCAGATGTATGTGACCATGTTGTGTAACAGTACGAGATGTGAGTAAATATCATTGCATGCATATAAGTCTTTGCTGTCTACATAGTCAGGAAAGGTCTTATATGCGTGAAATTTGATAAATTAAATTTAATTGTGTTTTTAACTTTCTTAACATGCTGCTTAAAATTAAGGTTAGAATCGAAGATGACCCCGAGGTACTTAAAATATTCAACCACCTCAAGTCTCTCACCACCAACCATGACTGATGGTTGCTGTCCCGCAGTTGGCTGTCGGGCGAACAACATACAGACAGTTTTCTTTGTATTCAGATGTAGACAACAGTTTTGGAGCCAATGGGACACTGGCACCATGGCTCCTGAGAGTACTGCAGCAGCTTCTTTGATTGAGCTGGCATGACAGTTTAATACAGTATCGTCAGCATATAGTTGCACTTTAATATTTCTACAGACATCTGGAAAGTTATTGACATACAGGCTGAATAAAACAGGGGCCAATATTGAGCCCTGTGGTACTCCAGCAGAACAAGTTAGATAAGAAGATAATGAATCACCAATTTGAACTGCCTGTTTCCTGTCTGACAGGTATGATTTCATCCAACAGAGGGCGCTGTTTGAGAAGTTAAAATGGGTTAATTTGGCAATAAGCAAGTCATGATTGATGGTGTCGAAAGCACGCTTTAAATCTAGAAATACCGCAGCTACAAAGCCGCCTTTATCCAGCAGGCTTTTTAAGTTTTCCAGGAAATAGCAAGTAGCAGTCTCTGTTGAGTGAAGTTTCCTAAATCCAAACTGCATTGGATGAAGAGTGGCATAGCCATTATTTAAGTGTTCTGTCAGTTTTCTGGTAACCCATTTCTCTGCTACTTTGGAAATTATGGGCAAGATACTTATTGGTCGATAGTTCTCAGATTTTGTTTTGTCCCCAGCCTTAAAGACTGGGGCGACCCTAGCAATCTTCCATGTTGATGGTACCGCTCCTTGTTTTATGGATAGATTTACAAGATGTGCAATTGGGTCAGCAACAGCCTCTTTATGGGTTTTCAAAAAGTCACTAGTAAGACCAAATGTATCTCTGGCCTTTGAACCTTTTAGGGATGAGATTATTTGTATTACCTCCAGGACAGATATTTCTTCAATGCTAAACATTGGTTTGCTTGCATCGACAGGATTGTGAGGATTCTGCGAGCAGTTAAAGTGCTTTGTCAGTTCCTCAACTGAGCTAATGAAAAATCTGTTGAGATAATTTACAATGATGTCTAGATTGTTAGTTAGCTTATCATTTACCTGGAGCTGTAGATCACTTAGATAGTTAGACTTGTCCCGTCTCAATAATTGATTTAAATTTTTCCATATTAGCTTTCCATTACCATTTGCCCCTTTTATCGTCTCAATGTAGAACTCAGCTTTCAATTTGCGAGTCATCCTCAGAACTTTGTTTCGTAGTGATGTAAAAATGTGTCTGTCACTTGCAGTTCTTGTTCTTAGAGATTGCTTTAAAGCGTTATCTCTACTTTTCATTAATTAATAATTTCATTGTTCAACCAGGGCAGATCATTTTTACTTCGCTTGGAATTACCTTTTTTTGTAAAGTGCGTTACAATGTCATTTCATTTTTTAATGAAACTATCTGAGCTGGCCTCGATATCATTATTTTCTAAAATATTAGACCAATCTACATTTTGGATTTCCTCATTCAGGAATTGTTGCTGGCTTTTGGGTATGAAATAGTATTGTTGACCTCTAGTGGATGCCATTAGGTGCGTCCTCTTAATTTTCCTCAAGTACAGGATAAAATAGTGATCTGATAATCCAGATAATAGATTAAAAGTCTTAGAAATTCTTTCAGGTATATTAGTAAATATTAGATTAATTGTTGTATGTGACGTATTTGTTATCCTTGTTGGCCCTTTTATAATTTGCGTCAAATTGTACTTGTCTGTAAGCTGCTTAATTTTTTTCCTATCTGACTTGATGTGCCAGTTGATATTAAAATCACCAAGAAGGGTGATTTCCTTTTTAGAGCTGCAATGATTTAAAATTGTCTTAAGATGGTCATAAAATACATCCTTTGCTGAAGGAGGTCGATACACGCAAATCACAGTAAAATACATTGCAGAACTAAGTGATATATTAAGACCAATACACTCAACATTAACTTCTTTAGGCCACCTTATTAGTTCACATTTAAACTTGTCTCTGACATAGATTAATATTCCCCCTCCTCGCCCTGTTTCTCTATCTTTTCTAAATACATTATATCCTGGAATACTGATAGCTGCTGTAGATGATGAATGTGTCAACCAACTTTCAGATACACCAAGTATGTCAATATTAGAGTCACTCAATAAATGTTCCATTTGCTCAGTTTTGTTGACAATGCTGCGAATGTTAATATGGCCCAGTAGAATTCCGCTTGGCTTAGATCGTGAGTCCCAAATGGTTTTGGCATTATTAAGGGTTTTAAAGAAAGGCATTTTGTGTTGCTTCTTAATTGCCGGATTTAGCGAATTTAGTTTTTTCTTTGTTGGATGAGTTACTTGAGGTTGTAGCACATTTTGTGAACATGTCCCATATTGTGGTGAGAACTCAGTTAGAGGTGGAGAAAGCCTGGCCTGGTATGATGGAAGCCCAGCTGGTGGAGACCCAGCAGGCAGCAAGGCATTTTGTGTTGCTTCTATTTAGCGAATTTAGTTTTTTCTTTGTTGGATGAGTTACTTGAGGTTGTAGCACATTTTGTGAACATGTCCCATATTGTGGTGAGAACTCAGTTAGAGGCACAGAAAACCTGGCCTGGTGTAGTAGAAGCCCAGCTTGCTGTGGTGGGAGCCCAACCTGTTGTGGTGAGAGTCTGAGTGAACATCGTTCACTCTGCCTCCAATCCTTCCACCGCCGCAAGGCCATCCTGGTAACAGTAATATTGTGATAATATTCATCAGTTATAGTAATATTATAACAGTATTCATCAGTGATAGTAATATTTTAACAGTATTCATCAGTGATAGTAATATTGTTATAGTGTTCATCAGAACTGAAATTATATTTTCAGAATCCCAGCTTAAAGGGACTCTCACCTTTGTTGCATTTGAGAATTACAGCACATTCAAATCATCCCGCCTTCCTCCAATGCCCCACCCCCTAAGCGTTATTTTTTAGAGTACAAAACTAAGCGTTATTTTTTAGAGTACTGTAACGACCTCGCCGGTGACATAATGATGTCGAGTCATTAGTAGTTGAAGGTAGTTTTAATGAACCAAAACCAGGTCACTGAAACGCGTAACATTGTAACCAACGGCAGAAAACCGACACAAAACAAACCCCGGTTACCCCGGCAACCCCCAACACGGTCTCACTCGCGTGCAGGCCCCCACCCTCCTGTTCTTCCAGGGCCCTCCCCCAGTTGACCTAATGATTCGCCCCCACGCTGATTGACAAGAAGAACATTACAATACATGCACATAGAACAACTGGCATAGCGGACAACAAAATATAATGTAACACATAACACACAAACTATTTAACTGTCCCAGGGTCGCTACAGTACAAAAGTTCTAGACTCCCATGGGTTATGTTTAGACTCCCATGGGTTATGTTTAGACTCCCAGGGGTCATAATATCTACCAGGGGTCTAGTAAACAAGAAATTTAGCAGGTGGCTCACTGTAATTTTATGGGCTTCGTGTGATACCGTTTTGAGGCCCCATGTTGAAGGACAGTGGTCCCACTGAGTATAAGAAAGGTGTATGAGCATTACAAACAGAGTAGCGGGACAACGTAGCGTCTGAGGCCGAAATGGGTCCCCTAATCGGACTGAATGGTGCGGTTGGGTGCCAACGGTCTGGAGGTCTTCCTGTGGCTCCAGAGTAGCGGGACAACGTCGCGTCTGAGTCCGAAATGGGTCCCGTAATCGGACTGAGTGGTGCGGTTGGGTGCCAACGGTCTGGAGGTCTTTCTGTAGCTCCAGAGTAGCGGGACAACGTCGCGTCTGAGTCCGAAATGGGTCCCGTAATCGGACTGAGTGGTGCGGTTGGGTGCCAACGGTCTGGATGTCTTCCTGTAGCTCCAGAGTAGCGGGACAACGTCGCGTCTGAGTCCGAAATGGGTCCCGTAATCGGACTGAGTGGTGCGGTTGTGTGCCAACGGTCTGGAGGTCTTCCCGGAGCTCCAGAGTAGCGGGACAACTTCGCGTCTGAGTCCGAAACGGGTCCCCTAATCGGACTGAGTGGTGCTGTTGGTTGCCAACGGTCTGGAGGTCCTGAGAATCATCCAGGGGAGCGGGACCACTTGGCTTCTGAGGCCGAATCGGGTCCCCTTGTCGGACTGAATGGTGCAGTTGGTGGCCAACAGTCTGGAGGTCTTCCTGAGGCTGAGGAGGGTAACTCTGTGAGTCTGAGTCCGAGATGAGTCCCCTAATCGGACTGAATGGTGCAGTTTCAGTACGCCGTGGACCACTTTGGTCTGCCATCGTCAGTCGCTACGGTCGCTACTCGCTACTGTCTGCCGTGGAATCAAAACAAACCCTCTAGTTGAGGACGCGCCTTGATGACGCGGGCCCGAATGCGCCACAAGAAGCAGACGGAAAAAATTATATATCCATGCAGCAAACAGACAGGTCTGTCGGCCAATAAGGTCATTCGGTCCGAAGAATTTTATTGGTTGAAGTTTTCACTAAATATTATGAGAGTAAAATAATTGTTTGTTTTTACTCCTGGTGGGTCTGTCTTGAATATTAGAGTGTTATTACCCTATTAATACCAATTTAACCTTATCCAAAAAAAGTGTAAAAATTAGAGCTGTCAAGCGATTAAAATATTTAATCGTGATTAATCGCATTAATGTCATAGTAAACTCTAATTAATCGCGATTAATCGCACATTCTTTTTCTATGCTAAATATCCCTTTGTAGGAGATCGCAATGAAATGGAGACGGAGACTTGATTGCCGGTGAAAAACACGAGAAGGATTTATTTCCCAAAACACAGAACCCGCGCAGCCAGAGGTGCGTTCCTTAAGACCTGCGTTGTAACACCAGGTGGGTGCCACGCCCCCTTCCCTTAAAGGGGGCACGCACCATACAACATACACAGTGAATACGATACCGCTACAGACGCCCCCCCAGAATTCACACTCCCGAACAGTCAAGGCCAACGGGAAGGAGCCCTGAGCACCCGCCCGAAACGACTCAGCGGAACCGGTGCGGGGGCCACAGCAGGCAGTGCAGGAGTCATGAGGCGGTGTGGCTTGGAAACCGGAGGACGACCCCGCCGCGGGGGCAGAGCCAACCCCACGGGCTGGTCCAGATCCAGGTGGGCTGGCTTGAGGCGATCGACCGAAATGTAGTCAGGCCTGCCCCCGATGTCTACCAAGAAGGCCTTGTCACCGGCCTCCAGGACGCGAAACGGACCGTCGTAGGGAGGACGGAAAGGACCCCGATGGGCATCATGGCGGATGAACACATACCCCGCCGTCCGCAGGCTGGGCGGCACACAAGCCTTCGGGAGGCCGTGCTGCGAGGTGGGCACCGGCGTGAAACCCCGGACCCTGTCCTGGAGCGAGGTCCGCTCCTGGGCTGCCGACCAGGGAGCTGTGGCGGTGGGGATGAAATCCCCAGGAACCCGTAGTGGCTGTCCGTAAACCAAAGGCAATCAGCCACGTGATTGTCCTGCCCGCCACATGGCGGATGTCCGTGGTAAACTCGGAGATGTAGGCCAGCTGTCGCTGCTGACGGGCAGACCACGGCTCCGAAACCTTCGCCATCGCGAACGTCAACGGCTTGTGGTCCACGAAAACGGAGAATGGCCGAGCCTCCAACAGGAAACGGAAATGCCTAATGGCGAGGTAAAGGCCGAGGAGCTCTCGATCGAAGGTGCTATATTTCCGTTCGCAGGGGCGGAGCTGCCGGCTGAAGAATGCCAGCGGCTGCCAGACGCCGTTCACCAACTGCTCGTGCACGGCACCAACAGCATAGTCCGAAGCGTCGGTGGTCAGGGCAATCAGCGCCGCAGGCAAAGGATGCGCCAGCATAGTCGCCTCGGCCAATGCCCGTTTAGTGTCCCCAAAGGCCGCCTCTCTCTCAGCGGTCCAGTCAATAATATGCTTCGTTGTCTTACCCTTAAGTGCCTCATACAGGGGCCGCATGAGCCGGGCCGCACGGGGAACAAAACGGTGATAAAAATTCACCATCCCCAAAAACTCCTGCAGGGCCCGAACTGTAAGAGGGCGCTGGAAGTCCGCCACTGCAGCCACCTTCGAGGGCAGGGGAACAGCTCCCTCCATGGTGATGCGGTGGCCCAGGAAGTCAATGGCGATCCGGCCAAATTGGCACTTGGCTGGATTGACAATCAGGCCATGCTGGCTGAGCCGCTCGAAGAGTGTTCGCAGATGCTTCATGTGCTCGGCCGTGGAGGCGCTGGCGATCAGAATGTCATCCAGGTAAACGAACAGGAATGGCAGGTCCCGCAGCACGGTGTCCATCAGGCGCTGAAAGGCCTGGGCTGCGTTCTTCAGGCCGAACGGCATCCGTAAAAACTCAAATAGTCCAAACGGAGTGATCACCGCCGTCTTCGGGACGTCCTGCGGCTGGACGGGCACCTGGTGATAGCCCCGAACGAGGTCCACCTTGGAGAACACTACCGCACCGGCCAGGCGGGCAGAAAAGTCCTGGATGTGGGGAATCGGATAGCGGTCGGGCACCGTAATGTCATTGAGCCGGCGGTAATCCCCACATGGACGCCACCCACCGCCAGGCTTCGAGACGATGTGGAGCGGGGAAGCCCAGGGGCTGTCCGATCGCCGGACAATTCCAAGACGCTCCAGGGTGTCAAACTCAGACCTAGCAACGGCGAGCTTAGCAGAGTCGAGGCGCCGGGCCCTGGCGTAGACCGGCGGGCCAGTGGTCGCGATGTGATGCTCCACTCCGTGCTTGGTGGCGGCAGCTGAGAACGTGGGCTCCGTAAGCTCCGGGAATTCCGCGAGGAGGGGGGAAAACACATCGGAGGGTGAGAGTGCGCCCGACAGCTTCGTCGTGCCCGAGCCACTGAGCTCACATGCCAGGGAGCTAAAAGTCTCAGCACTTATCAAGCGCCGGTTCATCACATCCACCAAAAGGCCATTGGCGCAGAGGAAATCGGCGCCGAGGAGGGGTGTGGAGACCTCCGCGGTGACAAAATCCCAGCCGAAACGCTGACCCCCGAAACATAAATGAACAGTCCTAGTCCCAAAGGTGCGGATGGGGCTGCCGTTGGCGGCCTCCAGGGCGGGGCCGTGGCCGCCCCCTATTCTGTCAATGCGTGACGCGGGCAGAACGCTCACCTGGGCCCCCGTGTCACACAGGAACCGTCGCCCAGAGCCTGTATCTGTGATGAATAACAGACCCCCAGAACGGCCGACACACACGGCAGCTAGCGAGTGCCGGCCCGTGCATTTCCCGATGCCACGAAACTGCACGGGGGGCGGCACCTCCTAGCTTTGGGTCCATACAGGGCGTGGAAATAGCACAGGCCTGCAGACTGCTGTGGCTGTCGTCGTGTCGCCGCGGCCACAGCGATGGTGTCCGTCATCTCCAGGTCGCCAGTGGTGTGAGCCAATACGGCCGTGCAGCGCTCGTGCCCGGCGGCGAAAAAGCGATCCGCCTCCCTAGCCAGAGCCCGAAAGTCCGTGGTGTCGCTGTTGGCTAGAGCTGCCCTAACACGCACTGGCAGCTGCTGCATAAATAAAGCCCGAAACAAAAAACAAGGCCTATTACTCCCCAGGAGATTGAGCATCTGATCCATGAGCTCCGATGGTTTGGAGTCCCCGAGGCCATTCAATGCCAGAAGCTGCTCGCCCCGTTCAGCCTCCGACAAACAGAACGTCTCCATCAGGAACCCCTTTAGCAATGCATACTTCCCACGGGCCGGGGGGTCCTCGAGAATATACATCGCTCTGGCCGCCGTCGAGCCACCAAGCGCGGAGACTACATAATAAAACTTGGTTTCATCCGCAGTAATCCCCTTCAGCGCGAATTGCGCCTCCGCTTGCGCGAACCAGACCCGCGGCTGCCGTTCCCAAAACTCCGGGAGCTTCAGGGAGACTGCCATCACCGGAGCAGCAGCCACGGAACCTTCCGCCGAATCGAACTCCATAGCCCGATCTCCGATCTGCGCATCCTCGCTCTTCCAGCGCATAGAACAGTAATCCGGTAAAACGTCCGGAAACTGTCAGGGTCACCAATGTAGGAGATCGCAATGAAATGGAGACGGAGACTTGATTGCCGGTGAAAAACACGAGAAGGATTTATTTCCCAAAACACAGAACCCGCACAGCCAGAGGTGCGTTCCTTAAGACCTGCGTTGTAACACCAGGTGGGTGCCACGCCCCCTTCCCTTAAAGGGGGCACGCACCATACAACATACACAGTGAATACGATACCGCTACACCTTGATTTTTTTTGTCCCATAATTTTTTTTGTCTTCTCATTTTAATTCTCTTATTAACATGGTGAAGTGCATCGGCTTGCCTTGTGCAAATTATTTTTTATTGATAACAACATTGGCATATACACTGATCAAAACAGGACGATACAAAAAAAGAGCCTATAGTGCAATTAAACGACTGCTTTGAACAAATGTCATTTGAACATAGCAGTCAGGCTACTGCTTCTTTGTTTTGGGCCAAAGAAAAAAAAAAAAAAAAAAGTTTTTTTTTTTTTTTTTTTTTAAATAATTGCGTTAATCGCGCGTTAAAAAATTTAACGCCGTTAAATTTGGTTTGCGTTAACGCCGTTAATAACGCGTTTAACTGACAGCTCTAGTAAAAATGCAACAAAGGTGAGAGTCCCTTTAACAGTTTAATTTAATACCGGCTTGTATTTCCAGTTGGTCTCATCGACGTTGAGGCTAGAGTGTGAGGTCGTTCTAGATGGCGCTCTATTCCGAGGTGGCTATCACTAAAGCTAACATGAAGCTAAAGGCGTTGTGTACGTTTGGTGTAATGAGCTCACAGGAGTCCCAGCGTTCTGCTCTCAGCGCTTTATTAAAACATTCCTGGACACGACGCTCGGTGATCATGAGTGATGTGATGATGAGAGTTGATCAGGAGCCAGTCCTCTGGCCGGGTCACATGGGGCTCCAGATGGGAGGTCAGAGGTCAGAGTGAATAATGTGCGTGGCGGGTGTAATGCAGGTGTAATGAATGTGTACTTAGTGTATTATGAATAGCGAATGTGTAGTGTATGATGAATGTGTAATAGGTGTATTATGAATAATGAATGTGTAGTGTATGATGAATGTGTCATAGGTGTATTATGAATAATGAATGTATAATGGGAGTATGATGAATGTGTAATAGGTGTGTTATGAATAATGAATGTGTAGTGGCTGTATGATGAATGTGTTATAGGTGTAGGGTGAATGTGATATGGATAGTAAGTGATAAAAGTGTAATGGATGGTAAATGATGAATGTATGTAAAGTGTAAGATGGACGTATAGAGTGGGTGTAGTAGATGTGTAATAGGTGAAGGGTGTATGCTGGTTGTGGTGAATGTGTGTTATGGTTCAGGATTTTTCCTTCAGGCCTGTGGGTGTGAGTGTATGTAACCGGGTCATCCTTTGGTATTCTTTGTGTTTGCGTTGTTGGGTGGTCCATCTGGGGTCTGATTCTAATCCAGCGATGGTGAGGTGGGTGACGGGTTGTTGTGTGAAATGTTGAACCAGAGTGGTTTGTAGGGGCTGGTGTTTGATGTCGCAGAGTTTCTGTTTCAGTCGGATGATCATGCTATGTTTCGTTTCTCCAATGGAGTGTTTGTGGCGGTGTGTGCATGTGATGATGTAGACCAGGCCTATTCAACTAGCGGCCCGTGGGCCAAATGCGGCCCCTCTTAATCTTTTTCTGGCCCGCAAGAGGTTGCATGCAAAAAAAAATAAAAATAAAGGAGAAACATAGTTGCATGCAAATCAGGTTTCTGTGTGTAGCCGGTGATACTAGCCAGTATCAGTACCCCACAATCAGGAACTGGCATCACTTATTCTGACAATGTTTGGCTCAACCGACACGTGTGAGTCTAGCTTTTCTCATATGAATGCCAGCAGAACAAGGGCACTTTGCTCCATGACCTATGAGAAGCTGCATGAGTGTCTCAGAATGAGCCAAACTAGGCAAACAAGGCAGTGCAATCTTTCTCACTGACTCACTGGCTCAAAATGTCTCATATGTACAGTAGTTCTGTTTTGTGATGATTCAAACAACATTGTTTAATTCTAAATACGTGTCCAAAATATGTGAGAACAAAATCTTTTATAATGATACGATTAAAAGTGAAGAAGGAAGGAATGCGTCTGACAAGTTTAAGTACGATTTATTTGTAGCGATTCATTCACGTAGTTTTACTCTGTTTGGCCCATAAACCCCCAGTGGTTTTCCTTTTCAGCCCACTTGTTAAGGAGGTTGAATAGCCCTGATGTAGACCGTGTTGGGGGAATCAATGCTTGGGGGTGGAGGAACGGTAGAGTGGTGTGGCTATGTGGGTTGGTGATGGAGTTGTGTGGTTTGAAGCAGTGTGTGATAGACGGTGGTGGTTCTGTGGGTTTGCGGGAGAAGGTGGAGGTGACCAGGAGATCTTTGAGGCTTTTGTTTTTCCTGTACGCAGAAATTGGATCATCGGCCTGTGACCTTCAGCACTCACTGGATCGGCTGGCGGCCGAGTGTGAAGCGGCTGGGATGAGGATCAGCACCGCTAAATCTGAGGCCATGACTCTTAGCAGGAAACCGGTGGATTGCTTACTCCGGGTAGGAAATGAGTCCTTAGCCCAAGTGAAGGAGTTCAAGTACCTCGGGGTCTTGTTCGCGAGTGAGGGTACTATGGAGTGTGAGATTGGCCGGAGAATCGGAGCAGCGGGGGCGGTATTGTGTTCGCTTTACCGCACCATTGTAACGAAAAGAGAGCTGAGCCGCAAGGCAAAGCTCTCGATCTACCGGTCGATCTTCGTTCCTATCCTCACCTATGGTCATGAGGGCTGGGTGATGACCGAAAGGACGAGATCGCGGGTACAAGCGGCCTAGATGAGTTTTCTCAGAAGGGTGGCTGGCGTCTCCCTTAGGGATAGGGTGAGAAGCTCAGCCATCCGTGAGGAACTCGGATTAGAGCCGCTGCTCCTTTACTTAGAAAGGAGTCAGCTGAGGTGGTTCGGGCATCTGGTAAGGATGCCCACTGGGCGCCTTCCTTGGGAGGTGTTTCAGGCACGTCCAGTGGGGAGGAGACCTCGGGGTAGACCCAGGACTAGGTGGAGAGATTATATCTCAACACTGGCCTGGGAACGCCTCGGGATCCCCCCGTCAGAGCTGGTCAATGTGGCCCGGGAAAGGGAAGTCTGGGGCCCCCTGCTTGAGCTGCTCCCCCCGCGACCCGACCCCGGATAAGCGGATGACGATGACGATGTACGCAGAAATGATTTTGTGTTGTTGTAGTGGTGCATGTTGTTCTTGTACGGTGATGAAGTGAGAGTTGATGCTGTGGTGTAGGGAGAGTGTTCTATGGGAGAAGGTGGTGACGAAGGGTAGGATGGTAGTGAGGGGAGTCTGTGGGTTAGGGTTAGGTGTGTGGAGGGGTCAGAGGTTATGGTTGGGAGAGGGGAGGGGTTAAGGTTAGGCTGAGGGTTAGGACGCTAAGGACGGTCAGTGGGACCCGACAGCCGTCACCTCGTCTCTGAGTCGAGTGGTGGTCCTAGATGATTTAGAGCTGACTTTCCTACAAAAGTCAAATTAATCTGTGTGTGTGTGTGTGTGTGTGTGTGTGTGTGTGTGTGTGTGTGTGTGTGTGTGTGTGTGTGTGTGTGTGTGTGTGTGTGTGTGTGTGTGTGTGTGTGTGTGCGGGCGTGTCTGTGTTTAATCTGTTAACACAGAGGTCTACCAAGCCTCAAGGTGCTCTTCTGTCCGTTCGGTTGCTTCACTTATTTCCACTTCAACTGTTGAGGTCCACCTGGTAACTAATGACGCCACCGCCTTTCTGAATTCCCATTGGTTGAGCGGGTCCGCCTCCTCCCTCCCCTCGAGTCCCGCCGGTTCAGACCTTCAGGAGACCAGACGACCCCCCTCCACACTCAGCATGGGGGGGGGGGGGACTGCTGCTGCTGGGGCTCCTCTCCGGGGGGTCTGCAGGAAGGACCCTTCAGAGCGTCTCGGTCAGAACTATATATAGAGCTGGAACTAGAACTATAGTGGTCCCGAAGCAGTGCTTGGTTTCGTTTTCTTTCCTTTTGATGTGAAACTGTGTTTGTGTACAATCTCAAACTCGAACAATTAATCCACAGGATGGTTCTGATATTTAAACCGATTTAAACCCTCTCTCTCTCTCTCTCTCTCTCTCTCTCTCTCTCTCTCTCTCTCTCTCTCTCTCTCTCTCTCTGTCTCTCTCTGTCTCTCTCTGTCTCTCTCTCTCTCTCTCTCTCTCTCTCTCTCTCTCTCTCTGTCTCTCTCTCTCTCTCTCTCTCTCTCTCTCTGTCTGTCGCTCTCCCTCCCCTTCTCCCCTCTCTCCCATCTCTTCTCCTCATCTCCCCTCTCTCTTTCTCTACCTCTCCTCTCTTCTCTTCTGTGCTGTGAAAGAGAAACGCGGTCCCGAATGACTCCGGGTTCGTACATTTTTTGTCTCCTTATCAGGGAAACCACAGAGAACTGGACTTCAGTCAGGCCCAGGAGGAATCGGAGGAACAAGTCCAGGTCCAGGTGTTCATTCTCACTCTGTAAGGCCTTTTGCACACCAATCTGGTAGACGAGGAGGGGTTTGTTTTTTCCTTAAGGTTGGTGTTTCTTCTGAGAGCAGATTGACACCAGTATGGATGAAGGACAGAATGACATTAAGGGCAGCCAGAAACTCCTGTATGTGATCCTGATACACTCTCTCTCTCTCTCTCTCTCTCTCTCTCTCTCTCTCTCTCTCTCTCTCTCTCTCTCTCTCTCTCTCTCTCTCTCACTCTCACTCACTCTCTCTCTCTCTCTCTCTCTCCCTCTCTCTCTCTCTCTCATTCTCTCTGTACTTAATGAATCCTTTAAGTACAAATAAAACAATATCATGAAATAACTAAAGCAACGGCTTTTAAGTGTTGGACTATAAAGACAAGAGATAGCCATTAATAAAGGCTATCTCTCAGATAGCACTTGTTATGCTACCATTACGTCTGCACATTATTACGGCTCCTATTGCACTCCTACAATCCCTGGAGAGGGATCCCTCTTCTGGGTTCCATCTCCAGGTTCCCTGATATAAGAGGGGGTTTCCTTGCCCTTTGGGGGGCTAGGGTCAGGGGGCGTCCTTTAAGAAGCGGCCTGTGAAGCCCTTCAGATCTCTGGTCCAGGGCGTTCTAAACTGTTTGACCTGATGGGGATGTAGTGTTTCAAGGCTGCTCAGACGGCCGGGGAGTTTCCCCCACAGAGCCATCCCCCCAAATACAGACATGTTGCCATGGCTGAGAATATATTGTGAAATACACTCAATAATTATTCTGACGACATGGAAAAAAAACACAAGATTACGCACACACACACACACACACACACACACACACACACACACACACACACACACACACACACACACACACACACAGACCACAGATAACAAGGGGTTATCAAAGGGTTTAGCGTCCTGTAGCTCTACGTATCAGGAGACGCAACGGTGCAAAGGAGGAAATGAAGATCTCAAGGTAAATACGTTTCTTCATTACTATTACCATATAAGCCTGCAAGTCTGCAAGTATCCATCACAGCTTGCACAACAGCAAAGATGTCTGTTTGTGTGTGTGTTTGTGTGTGTTTGTGTGTGTTTGTGTGCGTGTGTCAACATTAACTTTTTTATGAGGCCTTTTCCCTCGGATAAGTACATTAACCTTTCTCTTGTCAAAGCACAAAAGTCACTTTTACGAGTAAAAATGTGTCATCTTGCAATTCAGAAAATGTTCGTGTTGTTTGCGAACGGAGAATGCGGAATTCAAAAGAACCAACAGTTGCAATCATTCACACCATGTCAACCACATCACTAAAACAGCCATATCCCTCCTCTCAATCACACCACCACTTCTACTCAATAGACTTTCCATTTTTAAACTGTTCAGGAAGTCCCATAGACCAGTCACCCTTCATGGAGACACAGCTGGGTCCAGGGGAGTCTGCTCTCTCCTGCTGCTCTGGGCGTCACCACAACACAGCTGTTACTCAGACTAATGATGAAGTCATGATATACATCCAAACAGTGTCAACATGGAAATATTTTGGTAAGACTTTACAATAAGGTACGCAAAAACATGGGTAGTTACTGAGGGACGAATGAGTAACGAATGATGAACGACCAGGGCCCTAACTGGAGCCCTAACGGGGCCCTAAGTAACAGTTATTCATTTTTGAGCCGGGTTAGGGGTGGGCGTGGGTGGGGCGCAGTGTGTGTGGTGGCGACCTGATATGTCAGGTGAACACACAGTTCACACACAGTTTTTCTAGAACTGACCACTAGGGGTGTACTCCGAGAAATATGTACACTCATAGATACACACACACACACACACACACACACTTTAAATCCGGTGGAACCTACCCGACGAGGACCTATATGGATTTTGAGGGGTACATTGCCAAGCATGTTAGAATTGTGTTTTCTTTCATTTGCAATGCTTGTGCCTCTGGGGACCTGGACTCAGGTCCCCACCGCACACGAGTTTTCCACGGGTTTGGTGTGCAATCAGGTTCAAGTTCCCACCAAGTAGCCAAACAGATACACCCACACACCCACACATAGACCACAGATAACAAGGGGTTATCAAAGGGTTTAGCGTCCTGTAGCTCTACGTATCTGGAGATGCAGCGGTGCAAAGGAGGAAATGAAGATCTGAAGATAAATAAGTTTCTTCATTACTATTACCATAGAAGCCTGCAAGTCTGCAAGTGTACATAACAGCTTGCAAAACAGCAAAGGTGTGTGTGTGTGTGTGTGTGTGTGTGTGTGTGTGTGTGTGTGTGTGTGTGTGTGTGTGTGTGTTTGTGTGTCTGTGTGTGTGTGTGTGTGTCAACATTTAGTTTTTTATGAGGCCATTTCCCTCGCATAAGTACAATTACCTTTTACTTGTCAAGGCACAAAAATCACTTTTCCGAGGAAAAATTTGTCATCTTACAATTCAATAATTGTTCATGTTTGCGAACGGAGAATGCAGAATTCAGATGAACCAACAGTTGCAATCATTCACACCATGTCAACCACATCACTAAAACAGCCCTATCCCTCCTCTCAATCACACCACCTCTGAGCGATGTTTAAATCCTCACTTCTTCTCAATAGACTTTCCATCTTTAAACTGTTCAGGAAGTCCCATAGACCAGAGGAGTATATAATATATGCTCTAGGGGTCCATTTCTGTCTGAACACACTTCCGGTTGGGGAGGGGTGGGGGTGGAGGGGGGTATCCCTATTCACAGGGGCACTTCCTGTTTATGGTTTATGACGGGTCGTAAACATAGTTTAAAAAGGGGGCGACGGCTGCTGTAGGGTCCCCGCATTCATCAAGTTGTCTGCAGTGTTCTTTTCATTCAACATGGACTGCTCATCAGAAGAAACCCGTAGATCAGATAGTGCTATTTGGTTGTATAGGGGCCCTCGTACCCCGACACCATTGTCTTCTCCCGCCATGGACGACTCTGCGTCGAGCAATGAGGACATTGAAAACCAGATGCCTGGTGGTATGTCTTTAGTACGCCTGTGTCTAACTATGTCAATAGTTGTGGAGATGCGGTACTGCTTAATGCTCCACTCAAAAGAACGAGGCCTGTTTTAGGCTTGAGAGACCGGAGTGCCGGGGATTCATTCACCCACGTTGGCGAATACGGCTTGGAGTATGTAATATCATGGGTCGATGGCTGTGTTATTTTGAATGTTAAAGATTGTGCTACAGAGTGGCGGTTGAACGTTCACGAATGGAATTTTTTCTTGGAGAATTTATGCCCCATGCTAGACGGCGTCCGGGGTACATGGCAGGCGGGAACCCATGTATTCCAATGGACCTTTCAGTATGAATCGAGGATTCATCGCATGGATGCAAACTATCATACGAAGAGACCACAGGAGTTCATTTTTTTCAGACGCTGTGTTGATACAGACGAGCTACCACAGTGCTATGATATGCATTGCGTCGGTAGCTCTCCTCTACGCACCAGTGTTTTAGAAGCTGCTGATTATTTTGATAATGTCTTTTTCATGCAGTGGGCTGATTTGTCTGCACTATGTGGAATTTTTGCAGAGATTGATTCTATGGCTAAGACGAATGAAGAACCATGGAGCACAGCTGATGATGAATGCCGAATGTGCCTGTTTGAGTCGTCTGGGTTTGATGAGGGGGTACATGGTGTGTTTGAGTATGTTTAGGGTTATGCTAGCGTTAGAAAATGTCAGCAATGTATAAGAAGGTGGGGTACATTGCTAGTAGTAGTAGTATTAAGGGATGGTTTATTTTCCTTTTTAAATGTGTTTTTTTGATAGGCTATACCTTATATTAATATGTGGGTGGTGTGTGTTTTTTATTTTCATATTCTAATGGTATATTTTTGATACGCTATGCAGCACAGGTCAATGATGAACATGTGCAAGGTGGGGGTGTGGCTATGGAGACTGCTGATTTAAAGGCTGTACAACCCGGACCCCACTGGCTTCAAGAGTATGCCATCTATCTGACCGGATTGAATCTGACCTTCCTACACGTCGGAGAGGACAGTGAGCTGGAGGTGGACACTGCTATGAGAGACGACGGATGGCCTGTATCAATACAGATCCGTTTAAACCCTGCATCGCTGGCTGTTCTGCGATTTACCACGGGGCTCTGTGTGGTGGCCATCATCAACCATCAGAAGCAAGCGGACTGCTGGGGATGCCAGTGTGATTGCCCAAGTCAACGACGCCATTCATGCCTGCAGGGAGCGACACATCATCACTACGAATCCCACTACCATGACATTTGTGTCATCCTGGACAGACACCCCTTCCTGTTACTTTTAGAAACTGTTCTAAAGAAGACTACAGGGTTGACTGTGTCCCCCGGAAAAATCTATGGTGTGGTCGAATCTTATCTATGTGATTTAATATGCAATACCTATAATACCGAAAAACTGGATTTAATGACCACCGAAGGTGTGTCCGATGAACATCTGCTTCTGATACATGAAGCCATACAAATGTGGCGTCCTACATTATCATTAGGCAAACCAAAGCCTGCTGGTGGGTGGCGTTTATAATGGGGGTGTTGTTTTCATATGCGTATGATGCGGATATCAAGTATGTATCAGATAGACTATCCGTTTTGATGTATGCTGCCATAGAAAATGATACATATGTCCAGCATAATGCTTATATCAAATGCACGTATAAGGGTTGGAATGATCTGGTCATGAAATTCTTGTATGATAAACCTACTGATCAAATGTTAGCTGAAATATTTACCCATTTCCCCGATGGTGACTGTTTTACCATCGGACATGTCATGTGTATATGTGCTTTTGTATCGGATGTCTTGAAGTTGAATAATGCCTCAAACGCCGAGGGTATTAGAACTGCTAGAATGATGGCTTGTAAAATGGTGCAGAAAAATAAAACTGCCTGTAAACTTTATCAGAGTATTGTTTTGAGTGGACAGACATTTTAAATAAAAGGGTGGATAACTCTGATCAGTGTTTCAGTATTCGTTTTTGTCGCATGCATACGACATGTATAAACGGCTGCATAAGAATTATTATGATCCCTCCGGACCAGGGGGTTACGGCGGCATCAATAAACTAAGAACGGCCCTCGAGCATAGTGAGGGTGCAGTACCTCCACTAAAATATATCAAGAAATGGCTGCTGAAGCAGGATCCCTACACCCTGCATGTACCTGCACCGATACATTTCCGCAGAAATAGAGTATTGGTTAGTGGAATAGATAGACAGTTCCAGGCTGATTTAGTGGATATGGCAGAGTATGCATCCGAAAATGATGGTGTGCATTTTCTGTTGACGTGCATCGATGTATTCTCAAAACATGCATGGGTTCGTCCGTTACCATCCAAGAGGGCTATCGACGTCGCTATAGCTTTTGATGATATTCTCGGTGAAGGGCGGACCCCCGATAAACTGCAGACTGACGCTGGCAAAGAATTTTATAACAAGATCTTTCAGCGATTGATGGAGCGGTACAATGTCAAACATTTCTCTACATCTAACGAGACCAAGGCCAGTATAGTGGAACGCTTCAACAGGACTCTGAAAACCCGCATGTGGAGATATTTAACAGCTGCCAACTCCAAACGATATGTGGATAAACTACAGGATATGGTCCACGCTTATAACCATTCATATCATAGATCGATAAAAATGACTCCGGTCAGTGTTGATAAAGATAATGAGAAAACAGTGTTTAATACGCTATACAAAACCACTCAAGAGCCGATGGTGGTGTTTAGATACGATGTTGGTGACACGGTTAGAATTTCAAAAGTCAGAGCTACATTTCGAAAGGGGTATGAGCAGACATTTACAGATGAATATTTTGTAATATCGCAGCGCATAGCAAGGTGTCCTCCAGTCTATAAGCTGCAAGACTATGCAGGTGCCCCTGTCCATGGAACATTTTACGAGAAAGAGCTACAAAAAGTTATAGTGTCTAAAAACAAGGTGTATAAAATAGAAAAGATTATAGATAGAAAAAGGGAGGGGTCTAAGAATCTGCTATATGTCAAATGGCTGGGTTGGCCGGAGGCATTCAATTCATGGATAGCTGAAAAGACACTAGTCGATGCGTAAAGAGACATACAAGAGACATACAATCAGGGCTCTAAATTAACTTTTTTGATCACCAGCCAATGTGGCTGGTAAGTTTCTGAAGTTACCAGCCAATCAGAATTTCCACTAGCCACATTTTTTCCCGTGCAAAAAAGACAGATTATGAGAGCCACTGAATTAATTTGATCATTTTATTAACTAAAGCTTTAAATTCATCTTACAGTGAAGTTGGGAATGTATATCCAATTAAAATTAAATCCTAACCGCTAGAAGGTGGGGCTGGGGCCAGCGTTTTACAACTTAAAACTTTAAACAACTCTAAACATGTTTTAGTGCAGATAATGTACAAAATTACACAAATGTATTATGTACAAAGAGACAGGTTAAACATCATCAGAGGCAGAGCTCTCTGAGGACTCTGACTCAGAGCCCCCATCTACATCAGTTCCATTTTTCTTCCTCACAAAGTGTGGCCGGCGTGTGCGCACACTGTCACCATGCCAGATTTCTATGGCTTTGCGTGGGTCGAAGTCTTTGATGTCCGGTGAGCACAACTGTGTTTTCAAAAGGTCAGCTAGTGTCTCCCCTTTCAGGCTTGAGCGCCAGTCACTCTTAACCTGCTTCATGACACTAAACCCCATCTCACAGTCAGCTGTACTTGTCGGAATGGTGAGCAGGGCATCAAACAGGTGTAGGACATCAGGACACTCATGGCGCAGCATTCTGTTTACTGCAGGCCATGTCTTCTCAATGGTCCCTGTTGCAGGGTCAGACAGACAATACAAAATGAGATGTTACGGTATGCACTTTCAGTGACTTTCAAGCACATGGAAAACAAATGCAAATTTAGTTAGTAAAAGATGGCATCACATTTGGATTGTACCTTTAACAAATGACCTACTCAAGACTATTGTTAAAGAGTCACATCAGACTTCATTTTCTTAAACTTCATTCAACAGTACCTTGGCTGAAACCTGCAGTGTAAAGTTGTGTTTTCAGAATGGTCCATTGATCTGGAATCAAGTCAATATCCACTCCAGCTGTCAGTAGAAGAGGTCGGAAGTGACTAATAACCTGGTCTACATCATCATCACCAAAATCTGAGAACAAAGGGGAAAAACATTGATACAAAGTTAAAGCTGCAGCTATAGAAGATTAACCGAGACATAAAACACTTAGACTAATTCAAGAGAGAGAGAGAGTAAAATGAAAACGAGGGGTCCGGAGCAAGAATGACAAAAGACTTTATTGTGCAGAAAAACAACAACGACAACAGCCTGAGTGGGTCTGCAGAGTCACTGTCGTTCACAAACTGCGGCGTCTTCTTATACACACAAACAGAGCAGCTTCTCCTTGAGGTGTCTGCCTCCATTCAGTCATAAATCCACTTTAACCTGAATGGACAGAAAATAGACAACAAATGGTCTGCAAAGATAGCCCTGCTCCTTTTAGGGGGGCTCCATCTGTTCTAAACCCAGACACCTAGGCACCGTGTGTTTTCCACTATTAGATATAAAAGACCTCATAATAATCACAGTTTACCATAGAATATAATCAGTAATTTCTACCACACAGCCTATAACTATTTTTGTGTTATATTTGTTATATATATATCTGTGGAGAGGGTCTTAGAAAGCAGAGCTGCAGCACAGCAGAGAGGAAGGAGGAGGGACCTGGAGGCTGTACTCATTCAAATTTTCTGGCTAAGTCCACTTTTTTCTCCAAACTACAGACTGCAGCTTTAAGGAGTTGTCTTAAAACATAAAATGGGAATATATTTGTTCATTACATTTTAATTATTACTGACCAGCACTTGTGTCTGTCTCTGGCCAGCACTGGAAATTTATCAGTCGCATTGCCTTCAGGACACCACTGTTTACGTCGGCAAACCTAGAAGTGATGCACTGGCACATGGCATCTATGAGATCATTCTTGGACTTGTCATGCTGGTCAGGCTTTGTCGGTTACAGAAGGACTCCCTCATAGATGTCCGTCTCCAGTGCTGCTCTCAGCTTAGGCCCGGGTCTACAGTTGTGCAGAGATGAATGGATGGGTTTGATTAATTATCTATCTTTAAATACATATTGTGAAAAAGTGTGAAAACACACTAACACAACCTAAAATCAAATAATGAATTGTATGACATATGATACATATCTTATACATACATAAACATAATACATACTCACCATATTTTAGATGGTGATTTTAATTAGTATTTATTGTTTTTATTTATCATTATACCGAGACCTGAGTTCTGCATTTTGTTCTTTTCATGTCTCATGGGCAGAATGAAAAAAAGTATTCTATTCTATACCTTGACTTGTACTTTTCTATGACAGCCTGAGTGGAGGACAGGCAGCTATGAGCCTCAGCCAGGGTTACTGCTGACTTCTGCAGTGACTTGGAAAGGTTGCTCAATTGAAAGATGATGTCATGGAGAAGACAGCAAAACCGTAGGACTCCGCCATCCTTTGCTATGTTAAGGAAGCCCTTGGCCTTTGCCCTCTGAACACTGACAGTGGTCTCCTCCTGGGCCTACAAACAAAACAGCATTAAATCACAGACAACATTTACATTGAATTCCAAATTATTATGCAAATATGATTTTAGTCTCATATTTATTTTGTTTTTCCAATGCAATTCTTGGCTTGTATTGTGTCTCCTACCTGTTTATATCACTGACAGACATGTGTTTGACATGTAAATGTATTAAGCAAGGCACAAATATTAAATTATCCACCTACACTGTTGGTTTTAGTAGGCTATAAATTATCATACCTTTTCCTG
The DNA here is from genome assembly GCF_902167405.1 of Gadus morhua. NCBI lineage: Eukaryota > Metazoa > Chordata > Actinopteri > Gadiformes > Gadidae > Gadus > Gadus morhua. The sequence continues at coordinate 27,084,586 of NC_044060.1, read as the reverse complement.
TAAGTGGCGTACAACAGCAGCATAGCCCCTGAGGAAATGGTCTAGTGCTTTGAGGAGATGTGGCAGCCACCTGGTTCCACCTACTCTGGTTGGCATCAAAGCCTTCATGTGGAGCTCCCCGAAGTGTTGCTTTAGGCTGGCCCTGTTTACTCCACTCTTGTGATACAAGGTGTAGAGTTCACTCAATAGGTCCTCAACCTTCTTGGCCATCACATTTTTCCTCACTGCATCTGAAAAGGCGAGCTCAAGTCTATGGGCCATGCAATGGATCCCCAGCAGATACGATCGGTCTGCACGCAGCTTGGTAACTACACCATTGTTGACTCCTGTCATTACAGCTGCTCCATCTGTGGTGATGGCCACCAGCTTGCTCTTCCAATCAGTGCTGACTTCACTCTCCATTACATTACACACATCTTCAGCTATGCTTGTAGCATCTGGCTTTGAAACAGCTTTTATCCCGACAAAATCAACTTTGATCTTCCCCTCACTGGCACTCCTGGCATAGACCATCTCTTCTTCAATCACTGCACTGTCCAGGGATCCGTCTGACATGACAGATGAACTTGACATCTGACAATCTTGCCCTCATCTTTCTCCTCACATCCTCCGCTATGTAGTGAATGAACTCTTTTGCCTGATAGTCATTTGTGTATGTCTCTCCTATCTTCAAGCCTTTCTTTCTATCAACCCTGAAATAAATAATAACCAAAAACACATAGATAAAAATGCTTGTATTAGGGCAATCGTGGTGGCCACATGATATATTCATGTTAAACCTTTGCATGTTATGTGACTGATAAAGTGTGAGGCTGAACTTTAAAATAGTTACTAAAATAGTACTGTCAATATACCGTATAAAATGTAATGAGTCTGAAACATGTAAATAATAAAGTTAATCCACTTCCTCACACATCCATGCGAAGTCGGTGAAGGGCCTGCCTTTTTTCCCGATGGCGTGGGCATTGCGAAAAAGTAGCTCCATCTTCTCGAACTCGGACGTCTTCATTAAGGCAAGGCTCCTTACAGCTTCACTCTCTTCGATACGACACGTCTTGGCGGTTTTCGTCCTCAGGCTCTCCTGATGACTTCGGGCACTCTCATGATCCTTTACTGCTTCTACTTTGAAATTATTGGTTCCTACCACGAAATTATTCGTTTTGTGTTTTTCTTTAGCATACATTCGGCAATCCTGACAGAACATTACGCTGTTTTCGTGATCATACACGAGCCACTCACGACCAGTTAGCCATTTACAGTTAAATTCCTTTCTTTTTTTTCGCGAGGTCCAATATCCTCCTCCTCCCCTACCTCTTTGGTAGGAATATCCTTTCTCTTGATGGCCGGCTGTCCCAACCATCGCCACATCTTGTTTGTGTTTGTGTCTGTATTTGTATTTGTACCGGCGTCTATCGTTTTTTCCAACCCAAGAGTGACCTACGCCCCCTCCCCTAGTACGGCAGCCTCGACGGATGCGTTCCCATAGAAACCGTGCTCACGCGTCCCGCGAAATAGATGGTAAAGTTACTCATTCATCACCGGCCAAGCCGGCTAGTGAGTTTTTTTTAATACACGCCAAAATGAATTTTCACCCGCATTTGGCGGGTTGGCGGGTGTTAATTTAGAGCCCTGCATACAATCCATTATAACCAGAGTGTACGATGGATAAGGAGGTGTCTGGGGGTTTCTATGTGACTCTAGCGAGTAATGCATCGGCCGGGATCTACCCGCAAAATAAGATATGGAATTTTAGAACTAAATTAGCAAAATCTATACACACCAAGCAGCCCTATGAAGTAGGCCTAATTGAAGCTCAGTACCCATGCAGCTGGCATAGTTTTCCTACCGAGGACGCTACGATGACCGTTCACGATGGTAAAACGGGTCATAGGACATCATGTCTATTAGTTGGTGGACTTTATGAGATTATCGGATCGTTATTACTACAAATCAACAAGACTTGGACCAAATATGATCCTGGCAGTAAAGTTATACTACATCATGAAGGTATTAGAAACCGCGTTTATGTAGAAGGAGACGATCACCTATCTATCGTCTTTAGAGGAAAACTGGCTGCTATGCTGGGTTTCGATACAGGGGTCAAGCTACAGGCCCATAAATCGTATGCAGCATATGCCCCCCATCCCACCGATATTCACGGGGGGTGTTACAACATGTTCATATATAGCGACATTGTCGACCATCAGCTGGTCGGAGATAGTTATGTCCCCCTGCTAAGGAGTATTAATATAACCGACACCAGCAGGAGACACTGCATTCACATGTTCGACATGCCGCATTACGTACACGTAGCCCGAGACCCTCTTGGAGATATTGAAATCGATCTAAAGTCTGACCAGAATACAAATATAAAATTCACATATGGTAAAGTGATACTCCAGCTGCATTTTAGACCTGTAAAACAGTAGAATTCATAGCCCCATCTATAGGGATGAGGGGGTATAGACCGCCTTACGACGAGAACAAATATGTTCAGTATTATTTAAACCAAGCAGGGAGCGGGCTACCTGGCTATGAGGGTAGCAGCACACAATATGGAGCTGGCATCGGAGGGATGTTCCGTAGCCTCTTTAGAATGGCTATTCCGTTATTTAGGCGAGGGGTTAGCATAGCAAAGCCTCATCTGAAGACTGCTGCTAAACATATTATAGGCGACGTTATGACCAACATAGCCCATGCTGCATCTACGCCCCAACAGCAGGGGTCAGGCATGAGGGTATATGCCAGAAGAGCAACAAAGTATCCTCCTATAGGTTGTGGGCGTACCCGTGCACCAGCACGACGTCGTAAACAGAATAAAAGATTGGCATCTATCAAAAAGAGAGCCAAACCTAAAAGGATCAGGAAGGTGGCAACCCGTCGTTTTAGAGGGGCGGCTAACGATATATTCATCTAGTATAGCAGGTGGGCTGAATAACAATGGCGTTGCTACATAACATGTCAGACGAATGCATTAAGAGCGAACTGGATCTCTTCTCCCTGCCGATGACGCAGACTTCGATAGAAAAAAGCACATATATTGAAATACCCCCGCTATCGGCGCTAACAGATGGTGGCCCCATAGAGTTCTTTGTATCGGCCAGTAGCGAAGACTATATAGATCTAAACAATACGTATTTACACCTGAGGATCAAGATTACTAATCCTGATGGAACAGACTTGGCGCCGGCGGCACCCGTTGGACTGATTAACTATCCAGGATGCACGTTATTCTCCCAAGTAGATATTACTCTGGGTGATAGGCTTATCACCCAGTCGTCAAACACCTAACCGTACAGAGGCATAATAGAACGCCTGCTAAACTATGGAAACGGGACATTAGACACCCAATTTGGCTGTGGTCTATTCCAGAAAGACACACACGGACATATGGACGAGATTCTTCCTGGAGGTCTCAATCTAGGCTTAACGACAAGGAGTGAATATACGGGGCGAAGTCGTATAGCGGAGCTGATATCCCCTATACACGTCGATATGTTTTTTCAGGAGAAACTGATGATTAACGGAGTTGATCTCCGTATGAGATTCATTAGAGCAAAAAATGATTTCTGTCTCATGTCCGATGGTGCTGTGGAATACCGTGTCTCTATAGTGTCTGCAAATGTTTTCATTAAAAAGGTATCGGTAGCACCAGGCGTCAAGCTGGCACATGCCCGTGCGTTAAACCAGGCTAACGTTAAATACCCTGTTGATAGGGTATGTCTAAAGAATGTATCCATCGCTGCGGGCAGCCGTATATACACACAGGATAATCTATTTCTAGGACAAATACCCAAGATGGTTATTATAGGTTTTGTGAATAACGAAGCATTCACAGGGAGCTATGCCAGGAATCCTTTCAGATTCCAACATTTCGGCATTGAGTTCTTATCCCTATATTGCGACGGTCAAGCATATCCCTCTAAACCCTTTCAGCCTGACTTTAGAAATGGCCTCTATACTCGAGAATATTTCCAGCTCATTCAGGCTACAGGTCGTCAGCTCAAAGATAGAGAAATAGCTATTAATCATTTCTGTATTTTGGGGGGTATTCATATTGTATCTGTATATCCTTTTTTTTATGCATCATGTATTAATGATGAATGACTGTGCTAATAATCATGTTGGTGTTAATAAAGAATGTTATCTGTCAAATGTTTCACGGTTCTATGGTCACAATACATCCGTCCATCAGAGGGGATGCACACAGACCGCAGAGATGGCTGTTGTACACACTACGTTCGACCCTAGACTTCAACACCCGTTCAGCATGGTAGTATCGGGACCTTCAAACAGCGGCAAAACCTACTTTGTCAAAACAGTCATTGAAAATATGGATCGGTTATTCTCAGAAAAGATTGAGGATATAGTATATGTTTATTCATGCTGGCAGCCCATATATGATGATTTGCTTAAAATAAGGAACATGCGCTTTGTAGAAGGGATCCCCAAATCTCTATGTGATGATGCAATCTTACCAGTCCATACTAGAAATCTGCTCATTATTGACGACTTGATGAACGATGCATGCAATAACATAGAGGTTCAGTACGTTTTTACCAAATATGTACACCATCGTAATCTCAGTTGTATGTATCTGGTCCAGAATTTATTTATGCAGGGTAAAACCAGCCGTACAATTAGTCTAAATACCAATTACATCGTTTTGTTTAAGAACCCTCGTGACTAATATCAGATTATGTTGATAGCCAAACAGATGTTTCCATGCAAGACAAAATATTTTCTAGAAGCCTTTAACGATGCTACCGACATGCCTTACGGCTATTTGCTTGTAGACTTTAAAGCCATGACCCCAGACAACATGAGACTTAGATATACAGATATATTGTCAGACCGACATGTTGTATACACTCAGAGAGCCAAAGTGATTAGCCCAAAAGTTCGGTGTTGACCACCATCATTGCAGGCCTCTGATGAATTTCCCGGGGTAGGTGATTACACGGTAACGCACCAAGAAAATATGCCGTGTGTGCCATTTTCTGACACACTGCTGTTAGCTCTATAGTATTCATATCGCACCGACTTTTTCAGTAATAGTCCAACAGCACCTGCCGTCTATTTGATATTTCTATAACAGAATCATAAACTGCATAACATATCAAATTGACCGTTGTAGCCAGTGCTGCTCTGAATCGTGCCTCTAGTCTCACATTCCCTGTTCTGACTAGCGATACATGTTGTCCACAGCCCTCATCTGCCTCAAGGTTGAAACAAAATAATGCATACCCGTCCCCGAATTCCTTATGATTAATAGCTATTTCTCTATCTTTGAGCTGACGACCTGTAGCCTGAATGAGCTGGAAATATTCTCGAGTATAGAGGCCATTTCTAAAGTCAGGCTGAAAGGGTTTAGAGGGATATGCTTGACCGTCGCAATATAGGGATAAGAACTCAATGCCGAAATGTTGGAATCTGAAAGGATTCCTGGCATAGCTCCCTGTGAATGCTTCGTTATTCACAAAACCTATAATAACCATCTTGGGTATTTGTCCTAGAAATAGATTATCCTGTGTGTATATACGGCTGCCCGCAGCGATGGATACATTCTTTAGACATACCCTATCAACAGGGTATTTAACGTTAGCCTGGTTTAACGCACGGGCATGTGCCAGCTTGACGCCTGGTGCTACCGATACCTTTTTAATGAAAACATTTGCAGACACTATAGAGACACGGTATTCCACAGCACCATCGGACATGAGACAGAAATCATTTTTTGCTCTAATGAATCTCATACGGAGATCAACTCCGTTAATCATCAGTTTCTCCTGAAAAAACATATCGACGTGTATAGGGGATATCAGCTCCGCTATACGACTTCGCCCCGTATATTCACTCCTTGTCGTTAAGCCTAGATTGAGACCTCCAGGAAGAATCTCGTCCATATGTCCGTGTGTGTCTTTCTGGAATAGACCACAGCCAAATTGGGTGTCTAATGTCCCGTTTCCATAGTTTAGCAGGCGTTCTATTATGCCTCTGTACGGTTAGGTGTTTGACGACTGGGTGATAAGCCTATCACCCAGAGTAATATCTACTTGGGAGAATAACGTGCATCCTGGATAGTTAATCAGTCCAACGGGTGCCGCCGGCGCCAAGTCTGTTCCATCAGGATTAGTAATCTTGATCCTCAGGTGTAAATACGTATTGTTTAGATCTATATAGTCTTCGCTACTGGCCGATACAAAGAACTCTATGGGGCCACCATCTGTTAGCGCCGATAGCGGGGGTATTTCAATATATGTGCTTTTTTCTATCGAAGTCTGCGTCATCGGCAGGGAGAAGAGATCCAGTTCGCTCTTAATGCATTCGTCTGACATGTTATGTAGCAACGCCATTGTTATTCAGCCCACCTGCTATACTAGATGAATATATCGTTAGCCGCCCCTCTAAAACGACGGGTTGCCACCTTCCTGATCCTTTTAGGTTTGGCTCTCTTTTTGATAGATGCCAATCTTTTATTCTGTTTACGACGTCGTGCTGGTGCACGGGTACGCCCACAACCTATAGGAGGATACTTTGTTGCTCTTCTGGCATATACCCTCATGCCTGACCCCTGCTGTTGGGGCGTAGATGCAGCATGGGCTATGTTGGTCATAACGTCGCCTATAATATGTTTAGCAGCAGTCTTCAGATGAGGCTTTGCTATGCTAACCCCTCGCCTAAATAACGGAATAGCCATTCTAAAGAGGCTACGGAACATCCCTCCGATGCCAGCTCCATATTGTGTGCTGCTACCCTCATAGCCAGGTAGCCCGCTCCCTGCTTGGTTTAAATAATACTGAACATATTTGTTCTCGTCGTAAGGCGGTCTATACCCCCTCATCCCTATAGATGGGGCTATGAATTCTACTGTTTTACAGGTCTAAAATGCAGCTGGAGTATCACTTTACCATATGTGAATTTTATATTTGTATTCTGGTCAGACTTTAGATCGATTTCAATATCTCCAAGAGGGTCTCGGGCTACGTGTACGTAATGCGGCATGTCGAACATGTGAATGCAGTGTCTCCTGCTGGTGTCGGTTATATTAATACTCCTTAGCAGGGGGACATAACTATCTCCGACCAGCTGATGGTCGACAATGTCGCTATATATGAACATGTTGTAACACCCCCCGTGAATATCGGTGGGATGGGGGGCATATGCTGCATACGATTTATGGGCCTGTAGCTTGACCCCTGTATCGAAACCCAGCATAGCAGCCAGTTTTCCTCTAAAGACGATAGATAGGTGATCGTCTCCTTCTACATAAACGCGGTTTCTAATACCTTCATGATGTAGTATAACTTTACTGCCAGGATCATATTTGGTCCAAGTCTTGTTGATTTGTAGTAATAACGATCCGATAATCTCATAAAGTCCACCAACTAATAGACATGATGTCCTATGACCCGTTTTACCATCGTGAACGGTCATCGTAGCGTCCTCGGTAGGAAAACTATGCCAGCTGCATGGGTACTGAGCTTCAATTAGGCCTACTTCATAGGGCTGCTTGGTGTGTATAGATTTTGCTAATTTAGTTCTAAAATTCCATATCTTATTTTGCGGGTAGATCCCGGCCGATGCATTACTCGCTAGAGTCACATAGAAACCCCCAGACACCTCCTTATCCATCGTACACTCTGGTTATAATGGATTGTATGTCTCTTGTATGTCTCTTTACGCATCGACTAGTGTCTTTTCAGCTATCCATGAATTGAATGCCTCCGGCCAACCCAGCCATTTGACATATAGCAGATTCTTAGACCCCTCCCTTTTTCTATCTATAATCTTTTCTATTTTATACACCTTGTTTTTAGACACTATAACTTTTTGTAGCTCTTTCTCGTAAAATGTTCCATGGACAGGGGCACCTGCATAGTCTTGCAGCTTATAGACTGGAGGACACCTTGCTATGCGCTGCGATATTACAAAATATTCATCTGTAAATGTCTGCTCATACCCCTTTCGAAATGTAGCTCTGACTTTTGAAATTCTAACCGTGTCACCAACATCGTATCTAAACACCACCATCGGCTCTTGAGTGGTTTTGTATAGCGTATTAAACACTGTTTTCTCATTATCTTTATCAACACTGACCGGAGTCATTTTTATCGATCTATGATATGAATGGTTATAAGCGTGGACCATATCCTGTAGTTTATCCACATATCGTTTGGAGTTGGCAGCTGTTAAATATCTCCACATGCGGGTTTTCAGAGTCCTGTTGAAGCGTTCCACTATACTGGCCTTGGTCTCGTTAGATGTAGAGAAATGTTTGACATTGTACCGCTCCATCAATCGCTGAAAGATCTTGTTATAAAATTCTTTGCCAGCGTCAGTCTGCAGTTTATCGGGGGTCCGCCCTTCACCGAGAATATCATCAAAAGCTTTAGCGACGTCGATAGCCCTCTTGGATGGTAACGGACGAACCCATGCATGTTTTGAGAATACATCGATGCACGTCAACAGAAAATGCACACCATCATTTTCGGATGCATACTCTGCCATATCCACTAAATCAGCCTGGAACTGTCTATCTATTCCACTAACCAATACTCTATTTCTGCGGAAATGTATCGGTGCAGGTACATGCAGGGTGTAGGGATCCTGCTTCAGCAGCCATTTCTTGATATATTTTAGTGGAGGTACTGCACCCTCACTATGCTCGAGGGCCGTTCTTAGTTTATTGATGCCGCCGTAACCCCCTGGTCCGGAGGGATCATAATAATTCTTATGCAGCCGTTTATACATGTCGTATGCATGCGACAAAAACGAATACTGAAACACTGATCAGAGTTATCCACCCTTTTATTTAAAATGTCTGTCCACTCAAAACAATACTCTGATAAAGTTTACAGGCAGTTTTATTTTTCTGCACCATTTTACAAGCCATCATTCTAGCAGTTCTAATACCCTCGGCGTTTGAGGCATTATTCAACTTCAAGACATCCGATACAAAAGCACATATACACATGACATGTCCGATGGTAAAACAGTCACCATCGGGGAAATGGGTAAATATTTCAGCTAACATTTGATCAGTAGGTTTATCATACAAGAATTTCATGACCAGATCATTCCAACCCTTATACGTGCATTTGATATAAGCATTATGCTGGACATATGTATCATTTTCTATGGCAGCATACATCAAAACGGATAGTCTATCTGATACATACTTGCTATCCGCATCATACGCATATGAAAACAACACCCCCATTATAAACGCCACCCACCAGCAGGCTTTGGTTTGACTTGGGCAATCACACTGGCATCCCCAGCAGTCCGCTTGCTTCTGATGGTTGATGATGGCCACCACACAGAGCCCCGTGGTAAATCGCAGAACAGCCAGCGATGCAGGGTTTAAACGGATCTGTATTGATACAGGCCATCCGTCGTCTCTCATAGCAGTGTCCACCTCCAGCTCACTGTCCTCTCCGACGTGTAGGAAGGTCAGATTCAATCCGCTCAGATAGATGGCATACTCTTGAAGCCAGTGGGGTCCGGGTTGTACAGCCTTTAAATCAGCAGTCTCCATAGCCACACCCCCACCTTGCACATGTTCATCATTGACCTGTGCTGCATAGCGTATCAAAAATATACCATTAGAATATGAAAATAAAAAACACACACCACCCACATATTGATATAAGGTATAGCCTATCAAAAAAACACATTTAAAAAGGAAAATAAACCATCCCTTAATACTACTACTACTAGCAATGTACCCCACCTTCTTATACATTGCTGACATTTTCTAACGCTAGCATAACCCTAAACATACTCAAACACACCATGTACCCCCTCATCAAACCCAGACGACTCAAACAGGCACATTCGGCATTCATCATCAGCTGTGCTCCATGGTTCTTCATTCGTCTTAGCCATAGAATCAATCTCTGCAAAAATTCCACGTAGTGCAGACAAATCAGCCCACTGCATGAAAAAGACATTATCAAAATAATCAGCAGCTTCTAAAACACTGGTGCGTAGAGGAGAGCTACCGACGCAATGCATATCATAGCACTGTGGTAGCTCGTCTGTATCAACACAGCGTCTGAAAAAAATGAACTCCTGTGGTCTCTTCGTATGATAGTTTGCATCCATGCGATGAATCCTCGATTCATACTGAAAGGTCCATTGGAATACATGGGTTCCCGCCTGCCATGTACCCCGGACGCCGTCTAGCATGGGGCATAAATTCTCCAAGAAAAAATTCCATTCGTGAACGTTCAACCGCCACTCTGTAGCACAATCTTTAACATTCAAAATAACACAGCCATCGACCCATGATATTACATACTCCAAGCCGTATTCGCCAACGTGGGTGAATGAATCCCCGGCACTCCGGTCTCTCAAGCCTAAAACAGGCCTCGTTCTTTTGAGTGGAGCATTAAGCAGTACCGCATCTCCACAACTATTGACATAGTTAGACACAGGCGTACTAAAGACATACAACCAGGCATCTGGTTTTCAATGTCCTCATTGCTCGACGCAGAGTCGTCCATGGCGGGAGAAGACAATGGTGTCGGGGTACGAGGGCCCCTATACAACCAAATAGCACTATCTGATCTACGGGTTTCTTCTGATGAGCAGTCCATGTTGAATGAAAAGAACACTGCAGACAACTTGATGAATGCGGGGACCCTACAGCAGCCGTCGCCCCCTTTTTAAACTATGTTTACAACCCGTCATAAACCATAAACAGGAAGTGCCCCTGTGAATAGGGATACCCCCCTCCACCCCCACCCCTCCCCAACCGGAAGTGTGTTCAGACAGAAATGGACCCCTAGAGCATATATTATATACTACTGACCAGTCCCTCTTCATGGAGACACAGCTGGGTCCAGGGGAGTCTGCTCTCTGCTGCTGCTCTGGGCGTCACCACAACACAGCTGTTACTCAGACTAATGATGAAGTCATGATATACATCCTAACAGTGTCAACATAGAAACGTTTTGGTAAGACTTAACAATAAGGTACGTAAAAACGTGGGTAGTTCCTGAGGAACGAGTGAGGAACGAATGATGAACGACCAGGGCCCTAACTGGGGCCCTAACGGCGCCCTAAGTGGCGGTTACTCAGTAACTACTGAGGAGTTACTGGTAAACAGACTAGGGGATACTGTATTCGTTACTGAGTAACGAATGATGAACAACTGGGGCCCTAACTAGGCCCCTAAGTGACAGTTATTCAGTAACTACTGAGGAGTTATGAATCATTCTTTACTTATTCGTTCCACAGTAACTACCCCATTTTTTGCGTACCTTGTTTTAAAGTGTTACACACACACACACACACACACACACACACACACACACACACACACACACACACACACACACACACACACACACACACACGAGTCAATGATTGAAGTTCAACATAAACGTGGTTTGCGTGGATGTTAATTCCCTGTGAGCAGAAGAGATAGGCTTCACAGAAATGATACGAATCAGAGTTAACATCAAGTACTGGAACAACCCGTACTGCTTTTAGACCATACACACAATGTCTCTCTCTCTCACACTCACTCACTCAATGACAAAGTTGTGATGAAAAGTTGAAAAGCTGTCTGCTATATGTTTTTTCTTTATATTCAATTAAAAAAAGATCTTGTGGTTTGTGTGTGTTTGTGTTTGCATGCGTCTGTGAGTCAAATGAAGACATCTGATAAAAGTAGAAGAAAAACGATGTCACTTCATGATTGGTCAGAATTAAAACATGTGATGTGTTTTTTCAGCTGATATAGCAGAGCTGACTCCTGAAAGCAGACGTATTGGAAGCTGTCAGGGAGGAACCCTGGTAACCATCTCTGAACTGGACCCTGGACTCTCTGAGGAACCTGAGGACATGTCTATGGACCGGGAGGAGACCGGGAAGAGAAGATTTGGTAGGTGCCCTTTTGAGAGGATTTAAAATAATTCAGTAAAAGAAAAGTGTTTTCAACTGCATACATTTAAAATGTACTTTTAGAAAACGTTTTTAGCCAAAGGGTCCGACCTGATGAACCAGTGACCGTATATATTTATTCTAAATAAAGATGTGTGCGTTTGAGACAAAAAGCTCACGTTAACCTAACTTGACTTGTGATTATGCCCATGAGTAACGGACTATTGATAGGCATCTCAAGTATACGTGGAACAGAGTGCAGAGTAACTTTAGGGAGCAGAACACAAGTTTAGTTTTCTCAAGACTTATTATTAATGGTAGTGCCACGTGACATTAGAGTGACAATGGTTAATTTAATCAAGAATTATGTGTTGTAATAATGGCTTCTCATTTAACTGAAGTGATATCAGGTGTACTTGTGATTATCCCACTATACATGTCCTTGTGTTTTCTGCGTGGGCCGATGTGAAAGACCCTGGCAACACGCAGGCCACATGTTGTCCCCCCTCCATTACTGTTTGTATACGTATATAATTCTGTGTGCATTACTGTATAACTATGTGCTTGTATGTGTCAATAATGAAGGAATAATAACATGTATGCTAGAGACCAGTACGTGCTCTGCTTAAGTGTGTTCTAAACACGAGAGCCACAGTACCAGTCATCACTTACTGAGAGGTCTTCAGGTGTTTCTTCAAGACGGGGAGGGATTCTGCAGACCGTAGGGAGTCTGGACTGTGAATGACAGCCACGCAGTATGAATATGTCAGTGTGTACATTACTCTGTGTGTCCGTGTGCGTGTGCTTGAGTGCGTTCGTGAGTCTGTGGGCAGTAGAAGAAAAACATTTCCTTACACTGATGGTATCAGAGTGCAAGCTGATAATTGGTCAGAATGATCACAAGTGACGTTGTTTTTCCAGCGGGTAGAGCAAAGAAGAAGACTAAGTCCAGACGCCGTGGAAGCCGTCAGAGAGTAACAATGGTCACCATCTCTGAACCGGACCCTGGACTCTCTCAGGAACCTGAGGACACGTCTTTGGACCGGGAGGAGACCAGGAAGAGAAGATTTGGTAGGTGCCCCTTTATAGAGAATTTAAAAGAAACAATCCAGTCCAAAACAATGATCCAAAAAAGTATGATTTCCTCCAAATACATTTAAGATTTATGTTTATAAAACTTTTTTAGCCGAAGTGACCATGTGTGTGTGTGTGTGTGTGTGTGTGTGTGTGTGTGTGTGTGTGTGTGTGTGTGTGTGTGTGTGTGTGTGTGTGTGTGTGTGTGTCCTACTCCTGAACAGCTCTATGGTTTCACATCACTGTCACTGTGAGCATCGGACTGCTGAGTATTCTCCTCATCTCCCTGCGCTTCAGTGAGTCTAAATCCTATCCTCCTGAATAGAATTACAATACAGTATAATCATATCATTGATTGTATTAATAGCAATGATAATGTTAAATATTGTTTTTGTTAGATTTAGTGATAATAATAGGGTTAGCACACATACACCGCACGCACACCCATAAACACAGCATACACACACACAAACAATCCACACACACGTGCACGAACACACACGCACATGCACACACACTGCACACACGGGTGTGCTGATGCAGGCGTTTCAAGACAAGGGCAGCGCAGGACACCGCCTACACACACACCACACAAATATGCACACACACACGCACACACATGCACGTGCATACACACACTGCACACACGGGATGCAGATGTTTCAAAACAACGGCAAGATTGAGATAACAGCCCCGCCGTCGACACACTCTCCAACCTGAGCCTTATGTCCATCAAAGACACTTTTTTGCAAAACGTTATTTTTCTTTAAACATTATCCACCTCCTTGAGCCTCCAGAAATGTCTTGGGATATTGAAATCCCCCCTCCCCCCTGCCGACTGTTTTAGTTGTTGTTTTTTCTTATGTTTTATGTGTAGGCTATGTGTGACTGTAGGCTACTGCTGCTTGTCTTGGCCAGATCACTTGAAGAGATGTTTAATCTTAATGACGCATTCTTCTGTTAACAAAAAAAAACATCTCTCACGTCAGGTAGCCAATGTACAATCTGTAATCTAGCCCCCACAACACCCCCCCCCTCACCCTCCCCCCCCCACAAGCCTGTGCTTTAGTTCACTATAGTTAGGTAGGTTGCTGCCTTAGCTGTTGTAACATGACCATTTTTCAGCTGTTTGTTATTATTATTTCCAACTAACCAATAGTAGTTGCCATGCTTTTTTTTTTAGCATCAATGCACGTTGAGCCCTGAATAACAGTAAAAGCTATTGAATGATTAATAATAATAATAATAATGATAATAATTCATTTTATTTGTTGAGCACTCTTCATTCTAGCAGAATCTCAGAGTGCTAGTATACAATTATTATTTTTTTTTTAAGTAGGAAATGCCTTTATGAATAAAAAGGTTTTTAGGCCAGTCTTAAAACAGGCTAGTGTTTGTGTTGCCCTTAAGTGGTCCGGGAGGCTGTTCCACAGTCGAGGGGCTGCAGCGGCGAAGGCCCGGTCGCCCATGGTGCGTAGCCTGGTGTTTGGGATCTGCAGGGACAGACTGAGGTAAGGGGGGGCATGACCGTTTATGCATTGGTAGGTGAGTAGGAGGACTTTGTAGTTGACGCGGGATGAGACAGGGAGCCAGTGCAGTGAGTGTAAAATGGGGGTTATATGGTTGTATTTCCTGACTCTCATCAGGATCCTGGCAGCGCTGTTCTGGATGTACTGCAGCTTTTGGATGTTCCTGCGAGTGATCCCAGTGAACAGTGAATTGCAGTAGTCCAGTCTTGAGGAGATGAAGGCGTGGACGAGCTTCTCAGCATCTGGCAGGGTTAAAGTGGGGCGGAGCTTGGCGATGTTTTTGAGATGGTAGAAGGAGATTTTGCACAGATGCTTTATATGATCGTTGAAGGTGAGGTGAGGGTCAAACCTAACTCCTAGATTTGTTACTGTGGTGGAGAGGGGTATGACCTGACTGTCGAAAGTGAGATGAGTTATGGAGGATGACTGAACCTGGTGTGGAGTGCCAACAAGAAGGGCCTCGGTTTTGCTGCTGTTTAGCTGGAGAAAGTTGTTTCTCATCCATGCCTTTATCTCCCCAAGACAGGCAGTGAGACATGACATGGCAGCAGAGGGGCTTGGGGCAGTTTTGATGTACAGCTGTGTGTCATCGGCATAGCAGTGGAAGGACATCCCATGTCTGCTGACAACACAGCCGAGGGGGAGCATGTAGATAATGAAGAGGATGGGGCCGAGGACAGACCCTTGTGGAACACCACAGGAGACAGGGAGCTGTCTGGAATTGCATCTTCCCAGTGAGACATACTCAGTTCTGCCAGATAGGTAGGACTGGAACCACTTGAGTGCAGAGCCTGACAGTCCAATGGTGGTGTGGAGGCGCTCTAGGAGGATTGTGTGATCCGCTGTGTCGAATGCAGCAGTCAGATCCAGGAGGATGAGGAGTGAGGGTGATCCTGCATCGGCTGTCATCAGCAGGTCATTCGTCACCCTGAGCAAGGCGGTTTCAGTGCTGTGGGCTGAACGGAATCCTGACTGGAATTTTTCAAACAGGTTGTTGTGTTTGAGGTGGTCCTGAAGTTGAGAAGCAACTACCTTCTCTAGCACTTTGGACAGGAAGGCAAGGTTGGAGATAGGCCGGTAGTTGGCTAGGACCTCCGGGTCCAGGGTGGGCTTCTTGAGAAGGGGACGGATGACAGCGACCTTGAGAGCCGGCGAGACACAGCCTGACTGAAGGGAAAGGTTGACAATTTTGGTGATGAGAGGACTGAGAGTGGGGATGTGTGACTTGAGCAGAGCAGTGGGAATGGGGTCCAGGGTACAGGTACAGGGTTTCATTTTCCTGATGATTTCCTCAACATGGCTCTCCTGAACCTCAGCAAGATGCAGGGGAGACAACACACTTGCAGATAGGGTGTTGGCGTCAGAGGGAAGCAGAGATGGAGAGCTGGACATCTCAGAGCGAATGCTGTCGACCTTTGATCTAAAAAAGTCGATGAAGCTGTTACATTGCTCTTCTGTAGCTTCAGTTGAGGAGGATGGTTGTGGTTTCAGGAGATGCTTTATGGTGGAAAAAAGCTGTTTAGAGTTTCCAGGGTTTTCATTTATTAGGCTGGAGTAGAACTGTGAGCGAGCATCTTTAAGGGAATTTGAGTATGCCTTTTGATGCTCACGGAAGGCCAGCTTATGGACTGTGAGCCCAGAGTGCCTGCATCGCCGTTCCAAGATACGCCCAGCTGTTTTCATTTTCCTCAGTTCATGAGTGAACCATGGAGCAGACCGTGAGAAATTAACAATACGTGATTTGACCGGGGCATGGAGATCAAAAACACTGTTCAGTGAGGTATTATAGATCTCCACTAATTCATCCGCTGATGCAGATGCTGGGCAGGTGATGAGCTGGAGATCCATGCTCATAGTGGCTGCGTCAATTTTTTTCCAGTTGCGAAAAGACATTTGACGCCTAAGTGTAGTGGTTGGCAGCATAAAAGTAAAGGCCATTGAGACCCCCTTGTGGTCAGATACACCAAGATCGTAGACCTGTATGTTATTTATTAGGGCAGTGTCAGTAATGACCAGATCCAGAGTGTGCCCCTTGGTGTGAGTAGGGACCTCAACATGCTGCTGCAGGCCAAGACACTCAAGCACATTCAGGAAATCTGCTGCAAACAGACAGGAGGGGTTGTCGACATGGATATTAAGATCACCAACAATGACAATGTTTGTTGAGATACTACAGAGTGAGGTCAGCAGATCACTTATCTCTGGTATAAAAGATGAGTTTGGCTTTGGAGGACGGTAAATGAGAAGCACTGTCATGAGGTATGGATGTTTGCATTTGAAGGCCAGACATTCCATAGAGGAAAGGTCAGGCATTTGCAGAGGAGATAGTTTTAGTTCCGCCCGGTGTATGATGGCCAGTCCACCACCACGACCAGAGCTGCGGGCTTTCTCCATGTAGTTGCATCCAGGTGGGCATGCTTCATTGAGCACGTAGTAGTCCGCTGGTTTATGCCAGGTTTCAGTTAGGCACATGAAGTCAAGCCTTTTCTCTATAATATGGTCATTTATGAGGAGGGATTTATTTGTGAGGGATTGTGCATTAAACAGCTCCATGGTGATAGGAGACAGAGCTGAGGGTGGAAGTCTCTGCAAGCTCCCTAATACGCGGCGATGCACTCCATATTTTCCACTTTGCCTAGTCTTGGGTATTTTTCTATTTGTTGTCAATGCCGGAATGGGACAGCAGAGGGCGCTAGATGCTGTAAGCTGCAGGGGGATCGTAGTTTCCACAGGAGAGGAGCGGAAGTCAGAGGCAGGAAGTAATTTCTTTGCATGGCGACTGCATCTGCATGTGTCTATGCATGTCACGGTATAGTGGATATTTGCAGCCAGTAGGCGTGAGCCTTTCGCGTTTGGGTGCAATCCATCCCTCAAGTAGAGTGATTGTCTGTTCCAGAAAACATCGACATTTTCAATAAAGCCCACGTTGGTTTCCCCGCAAGTGTCCCGAAGCCAAGTGTTAAGGCTCAAAAGTCTACTGAAACGCTCGTTCCTGCGCCCAATGGTAGGAATTGGACCCGAGACAAATACAGATTTATCACACTGCTTAAGGTAGCTAATGAGAGCACTGAAGTCAGTTTTTGTGAGCTCTGACTGACAAAGGGCAGAGTCATCTGACCCGACATGGACGATAATCCTCCGAATTGTGGATGGGAGAGTTGGTAGCATATCCCGGAGCTCAGCCAGGACATCAGTAACCAAGGCGCCTGGCATACAACGCGTGATAACGTTGAAGAAGCGCAAATGTCTAGTGATGGAGTCGCCGATAATCAGAGTGGATGGTGGGAACAGTGGCTGAATGACTGGGATCTTGGGGCCGGGGATACAGTGTGTGGTGGCAGTGGTTCCAGAGGCTCCCTGCAGCGGCTGTTCCACCGAGGGCTGGAGAGGAGAGGCACCGTCGGGCTCCGCCTCAGGAAGCTCCGCCTCAGGTGCCGATCGCCTGGAGACTGCCTCCTGCAGCAGTCTTCGCCGGGATGAGGAATATCCATTTTGCTGTTGGCCTGGTTGATCGGACTGGATGGTAGATGCGGCGACGGACGGATGCTTCACCGGAGGAACCCCTGGACAGCCGTTGGATATAACCTCAGCCCCAAGGGAGGAAACGACCGGAGGAGCAGCCCCAATCGCCGGGACACTGGCAAGCGTCCAGCGGGAAGATGGAAGTATACTATGATTGCTCGTCCCACTGTCAAATCAACGCTCACAGTCTTTCGTGCCGGGACCGTCACATTGACCTCATCTGATTCGGTTATGGTCTCTGAGGAGTTACATGCTGAATCACTAATCACTATCGTCGCATCAATTGTTTGTGAGTACAGCATAGATTGTTTGTGGCTACAGACTACACAACCTACAAAATGACAACATCACCTGAGGACTCAATCCTCCTGCAAAACGCCCAAAACAAGATAGCTTACCTGACTGATGACATCCGTAGACTTTCTGCTGAGCTGCGAAAGAAAGAAGCGATACTCTCCAGTTTCAGTGAAAAACTCCGGGAGAAGGAACTTTTACTCTCCAGCTTCACTGATATCACAACCGATCAATCAAAGCAGATCTCCACCCTTAGTGCAGCCCTCCAGGACACGGTCCTCTGGGACCCATCAGGCATCCGAGCACCTGTCTCCTCCACTCCTGGCCCTCAACCCTGGACGGAGGTCATCGTTCGCGACCGAAGAAGAAGGCACACTAGGGCGGTCATACCTGCTCTGCCCCTCGGAAATCGGTATGAGGCCTTCGCCGCAGTCGAAGCTTCAATCGCTCCACCGGCCGGGTCGGACGAACAGCAGGACCTGCCGCGTGCCTCGCCGGCCCAGTCATCACCTCTGGCAATGCATGCATAGTATACTACACTTTCCATTAAACAATTACCCCTGTAACCCAACAGTTAGCTGAACATTATATGGTCGCATCCTTCCACTCCCTGTTTTCTCACCCTGTTTAAACAAGAAATCAACTGCATTTGTCCCAGTGTTTGTGCTATGGGAAATTAAAGGTCCCATGGCATGCTATTTCATGGATGCTTTAATATAGGTATTAGTGGGCCCCAAACACAGTATTTGAAGACGTTCCTGAAATTCAGCCGTGGTGCAGAATTACAGCCACTACGAGCCAGTCGCTCATTGAGCTTTCCCCAAATGTGCCGTTTCTGTGTCAGTAGCTTTAATGCAAATGAGGAGGAGAGAAGCGGGTCAAGAAGGAGGGTGGGGGTGTGGCCCTGAACAGCTTGAGGCCACGGTACCATGCGCTCTGCTTACAGTGGATGTATCGCAATGGCGAGGCATACAACAATCAAACCCTTTCTCCTCAATGTCATGGTTCATGTATTTCAGGGAGTCAAAGCCAAAGTTCCTTTCCCCCAATTCCTTCTCAACCATGGCGGAGATATCCCCAACTACAGTTTGGTTGTGGAATTACTAGGGACGTCAAAGAACCAACGTTTTATGCGCCATAGCATCAAAGCAGAACGGTTATCCAAACTACAAAGCACCACACAGGTGGCGCTCGCATGGTCGTAGCTCATTGTCTGATTGGCAGGCGGAATTTTCTGGGCGGGCCAGTCAGAGAAAGGGTAGGTAACTTGGTCCCTTATGGCGACATATGGGGCCACATTACAAATCAGCACGCCTGAGCTTCCATTTTTTTTTAAAGTTGAGCAGGATACCTAGCGCTCGTTTTACACCGAACGCAAGTTTTAGCCACTGGGAGACGATAGGCAGGCTAGGGGAACTCATTTTAATGTTAGAAAACTTCATTAAGTGAGATTTTCATGCCATGGGACCTTTAAGCAATAAAATACACTCTCCTTCTTCGGTTTCGTTCGCGACGTTCTTCTTCTTCGTCTTTTATTCAATTTGTCTCTAACTCCTAGTCTAATCTTTCATTGATCGATGCTTCGGATGTTGTGAATGCAACGGAATATATGATGCATCGTTGCAGTAACATTTAAGATGATGGCGATGAGTTCTGCCCGTTCTGCCTCCGTGCTGTCTACAGTCAAACCAAAACAAACTACAGTGTCAGCGGCCGCACTTATCCCGCCTCTTGCAAACTTAGACCATACGTCCAATCCCGCCCTTTGCAAGCCCACCCCCCTAGATTCTGCTGATGTCTGAACGACAGGGCCGGCCCGAGGCATAAGCGATACAAGCGGGCGCTTGGGGCCTCCTGACCGCCAGGGGGCCCTGTCGTGGCAATTTCTGTATCAGATATTGCTTCTAAGCAGATGAGATATTTAGATGCAAAAAAGCACACAATACTTGTAGGCAATTGCTGGTCGCATATATTTGTATTAAAAAGTACTAACAAAGATACATCTCAATATGCATCAACAAACAATAAAAAACAGGCATACAATAATAATAATCTGAGGCCTCAGATGGGAGCTTCTCTTTGCGTGTTACTTCACTCTCTGAAGGTACGCTGCAGAAGTCCCCTGAGTGTTTGAAAGTAATGAGTTCTTATTCACTGGGGTTGGCATCTGGAGGGGGTGTCCCCCCCATAGAACCAACAGCCTTTGTTTACCAGATGGTAATCTTTTCTATTGAAGCCCCCCCCGATGTCATTTGAGGGGTCGGCGGCCGTGAGTGACCTTCTGGTCTTGTTGACGTTAGCCAGGGGGTTGAGGACATCAAAGCATTACGATTGGCTGATTTACAACACACGAAGATAGGTACAGGCAGGCAATAAAATGCTTCACACGACTCTCGAACATTCACACTTTAAATGACCCAAAAGGAGCCCAGAAGGCAGACACTATATAAAATTACACAGCATAGCAACAAAACTTAAATTCATACATAGATTAAAACAATACAACATGTAGATTTTCCATCACAATCCCCCCTTTGATTATTTTATAATCACAAATTCAAAAATCTATCATGTCCGACCATCAGCACTTCTCCGCTTTTATAGGAGGTTGTTCAGACTATTTATACCACCGTTCGCTTTTACAGAAGGTAGCATAAAATCACAATCAAGTCATCTGTTTCCATATATTCAAAAGTCATAAAAATGAAAAACAGAAAAGAAAACTAAAACAAAGAAACAAGGCTACCCTTTAAAAACATTTCTACCTTAATGCTGCTTCCGTGATACAAACACATGAGTAGTTGGCAAGCACTTAATGTTTACTACTCTAAACATTAATTGTCAATCCAGTCAGCATTAATAACACACAGTATAACCCAACATTTAAACGGTATTCCTCTTCTCTTTCCCATTGTCCTTCATGATGTCTCTGAGGGACCTACATGGGGGTTGTAATTTTTTTTTCCTAGTAATTATTTCCTTTGGTCTGCTTTGGTATACCCAAGGTTGTTGTTGTGGGCTCCCCATCCCCCCTCTTGACGCATGATTCTCCCATGTGTCAATTTACCATAAATAAGGGAAAGCCCAGGCCTGTAAGCATGGCTTGCTGTTGCGAGCGCACCAAAAACCTTCTACTTTAATTCTGAAAAACATTGTAGCATACATCATGGTTATGCTTTTTTGGGGTTCAATTTTAACGTTTTGTGCCTTAATTAATTCTACCGCTGTCGTACATTTGAACTCTGTCTAACACATTTCTTTAACCTTCAACTTTTCTACTTGTCTATGTTTCTTCAAACCACTTTTCCTGATGACTTTCAAACCTTTCAGATGTAAGAAATTATCACACAATTTATACACAGTCCTAGTTACACATTAGATCTTTTCTTGTAATATGTATGCTGTGTCTAGTGCGATACTTTACATCCGCCTGGACACTGCTCTTCTCTCCATCCGCCTGGACACGCCTCCACGTCTCTCTCTCTGCTTTCTGCCTCTCATTTGCATCACGGGCTGTCCTTTGAAGTGCCTGTCCCCACGTCTCTCCCGTCTCTGAGACCCTCCTTTGTCTCAATGTTCAGGCCACTTCAATGTGGCTACACAGGCACCATGGAGGCCACCACTCTGGTGCTTTGGTCCTGCTGGACTGTCTCCTTGTGTCGTCCAGCAGACCGTTCCGTAGCTCTTCAGGTGGGCCTCCCATGGTCTGTAACTTCATAAAGTCTGATGCAGAGGAGTTGTGACGTGGGGTATTTGCACTGTATTGGGCCACTGGTCGGGCTGAAAGCAGGAGGAGGAGGAGCGTTGTCCAGGTCCGGATCTATTTGAACAAAACTCGATGCAGATGGGTTATCTCTCTCCCCACCCCTTTCCTTATCTTGTCTTGCCTTACGTTCTCATCTATCTCTTCTCCTTCCATAACACATACTTCTTCCAATCTCTCTCATACATTCATTAATTCACCTTGTTGCCATTTTGGCCATATAACATTAACAAAATATCATAATATTAAAAATCTGCATTTTCAATATTAGGCAATACACTTCTGTTGTCCCCGTCACGTTGTCAGTCGGGGTTAGTCTGGGTCAGTTGGAGTCATGTCATGGTTGTGTGATATGGTTGACCATTAAAATGGTTGTGTTAGATTGTAATAATCGAGTGTCCACTGTCTACAATAGCCCGTTGTTTAAAATAACCATATCTAATATTAAATTTAGCTGATCAGGTCGCGTAAGGCTGGTGAGAACCATACAACAATTATTTGGGTGTAATGCTTGTGAGCGTTGTGACGCTGAGCCTAACAGTTCGGGTGTTTGTTGTGTTTGTGTTATGGTGCTCATACCTCCTCCTTGGACCTGTCCTGCTCCGGCGTCCCGTCAATGCGAATTCCCCCTTCCATCTTTGCCTCTCTTTTCATCTTTGCCCTTCGGGTGATTTACAGTCACTTCACGGGAAGGTGCGGACTTCCAGTCGTCCTCTTCGTCATCTCTCTCCTTTCTGACGGGGCAATCTCTTAACCAATGATCCTTGGAGCCACAATAATAACAGTCCCGGGTGAACTTTCTCCCTTCTGGCCGGTCGGTTCCTTGGTTTCTTTCACGACGGATGGGCTTAGGATGCTTCAGGTCCTTCAGTTGGGCGAGCTGGAGCTTCTTGGTTGTCTCTTCTTTTCTATTCTTCCCGAACTTTTCTTTCTTCATGAAAAGGTTTTCTGCGTGGGTCGCGTCACGTGACTTATAATCAAATCAAGTCTGGCGGTACGCCACCCAATGCAGTGTGTCTCTATGAATTCCGATATTTTGTCGGTCAACGCATCCAGGAAGGCCGCGGTGAGATTTTCTTCGTACGGAGTCTGAACCACTCGGTCGGTTGGTACAGGCAGTCCCCCGTGGATCTTGAACACCTTTTCAACGCGGTCCATCAAGTCAGCCACCGTCTCGCCTTCTATTTGTTGGATCTTTCGAATAGCGGTCCAATCTCTAACCATGGGGAACGCCCCCCTGGCCCGTTCACACAGTCCCTCTACCAGCCGGCGGTATACGGACCCTTGATCCCAATTGAACATTAAATCAGCTTCGTCCCTCCCGGGCATGTCGCCTTGGATACGACCCCACCTTAGGGTCAGTCTGTACGCACAGAGTTGGCGCACTTCACTGATGGATGCCTTGTGTTGTTGGATCAACTCAAGGAGGGATGTGGCGAAGGCAGGCCCCCCCACTACAGATGGGTCTGGGAGCCATTCCGCTATGTCCTTAATGTCACTGGGTCTCCATGCACGGAAAACGTATGCTGGACTGCCATCCTGGGGGTTCAGTACTTCGATCATGGGGAATTGTCCATCCATCACGTCCTCATGTTTAAGAGTTGGGGAGAACGCCATTCCCTGGTTTCTCAAGCGGCTGGCGACGGGTTCCCGCTTGGTCGGTGTGGCCGTCGCCTGCTGGAATGATTGTGGAGCATTCCCCTGGCTTCGAGTTGCAGGCCTCGTGCTGCGAGCGGGAGCCTTCTCCTCTTCTTTCGGGGGACACACCTCTTCTTCGAGGCCAGGGTAGAGAGTGTCCGATGAGACGGCTTCATGGGCGTTGTCATACGGAGGAGGAGAAGGGGGATTCGCACGCGGTCCGCCGGTGCAGTCCAGGTCCGGGTCTATATCTCGGGTGACATTGAGATTAAAAATCCCTACACTCTCTACGCTCTCTGTCCCTGGCTGATTTTTTTTTTTTATCCTGGCCCTCTCTTTCCCACAAATAAAATGCACACCAACATAGTTTGGAACTTTTCTTTTTCATTTCTGACTCCAACAATCGTTTCTCTAACTCCTGTAATCGTTTTAAGCTAAAACTCCCCATTTCAGGAAAGCCCAGTTTGCACCAATATTTTAAACCCTCCAGAGCCGCTTCACCATGCTTCTCCAACATCACCTTCGCAGGTCCCGTTATCTCCGTTTTTCCAGATTTGTTACCCATGTTTTAGATCCTTTCACACTATTAGTTATTATTGAACGAATTATATAATATACCCGTAACCTCCTTGTTACTATAACACATATAAATATTTATTAACGAATGTATACCTATTATTATTATCTATATATAAATGTGACCCCAACAGCGCATAACGGGTTTCCCTTTACCGTTTTGACAGACCCTCCTGCCCTTTCTGTTACATATATAACATATAGTTCATATATTGACGGAACTTTACCGGAGTTGCTTTACCGTATGTTCCTATAACAAAGTTCGAACGTGGCCGATTTGTTCGAATATACGTTTTCAAAACAGTATATACCGTTTTTATAACGGATTTTATGTAGCTTAAAAGTATTTTCAAGCTACAGAAGTATTGAGATCTCACCTGCTCAAATTCTTTTGTTTCCTTCTGGATACCGTACTGAAGAAGCCTTAGTTTATCCCCCACAGGCACTCTCTCCTCGACCCCATTAGTCTGGTTACAGTCACCTGGAGGCGGGGTAGAGCTTTGGGACCGACTCGGACCTGTTTTGGAGCGATATTTCGTGGAATCTTCAGGTTAGATATCCCGGACGAGCCCCCAAATTGTCGTGGCAATTTCTGTATCAGATATTGCTTCTAAGCAGATGAGATATTTAGATGCAAAAAAGCACACAATACTTGTAGGCAATTGCTGGTCGCATATATTTGTATTAAAAAGTACTAACAAAGATACATCTCAATATGCATCAACAAACAATAAAAAACAGGCATACAATAATAATAATCTGAGGCCTCAGATGGGAGCTTCTCTTTGCGTGTTACTTCACTCTCTGAAGGTACGCTGCAGAAGTCCCCTGAGTGTTTGAAAGTAATGAGTTCTTATTCACTGGGGTTGGCATCTGGAGGGGGTGTCCCCCCCATAGAACCAACAGCCTTTGTTTACCAGGTGGTAATCTTTTCTATTGAAGCCCCCCCCGATGTCATTTGAGGGGTCGGCGGCCGTGAGTGACCTTCTGGTCTTGTTGACGTTAGCCAGGGGGTTGAGGACATCAAAGCATTACGATTGGCTGATTTACAACACACGAAGATAGGTACAGGCAGGCAATAAAATGCTTCACACGACCCAATAAATGACCCAAAAGGAGCCTAGAAGGCAGACACTATATAAAATTACACAGCATAGCAACAAAACTTAAATTCATACATAGATTAAAACAATACAACATGTAGATTTTCCATCACAGCCCCCTATCGAAAAAAAAAAATATATATATATATATATATATAATTAAAAATAATAATAATAATAATATTAAATAACTTAAACAAGTGACCTGATTGAATGAAATAAAGAATACATTTATACAAGAAAATTCTGATTTTACGATCAATATATCTGCCAGCGTTGCAAATTATTTATTTAATATGTTTGTGATCGTTTGTTTGGAATACAGAGGCATATCATTATTTATTTTTTATTTTTTAATGTTATTTTTGATAATATTAATGTTTGTGTATTTTGATTTCAGTTTAAGATTGCACATTTACAAATCTGTTGAAAGATCTGTTTATTAAACTGATACTTTAAAAAAAATAAATACAAATGCTGTTGTATTTAATTATTTTACAATTTAACTTCAGTAAACCACACTTGATGCTTCACTTTGAATATGAAAGTTTAAAATAAATCTGTGATCTAAGTGCCCTCTAAGGTTAAAAGGTGACTGTTTTGGTGTAAATAACGACTATAATAATACAGGGGTCTATCAAGGGACAAAAGTCTAGAATATTTTTGGCATGAGAGCAACTGAATGAGCCTTCCAGGCCCAAGAGGTCAAGGGGCACTGAAGCCCAAGCCCAAGTCACCATCTCAATAAGTCAAAAAGCAAAATGCTATGAATATGCTTACATTTAGGTATTTCCCTTCTCCAGCTGGACATATAAAAAATACAGGAAATCTACGTAATTCAGTATTAATACAATTGATAATGTCAATTAATTCTTTGTCAAATCATTGTAGTGTGACATTTTTGTCAATAATCGTCGAGCGCAAATGACTCCGCTAGGTGGGAGGGGGGGCCCCAATATGAAATTCTGCTTAGGTTCCCCGAAAGGCTTGGGCCGGCCCTGCTGAACGACATCGATGTCCGCATATAAAGCATCAATTGTGAAAAACCCTCAGGGTCGAATCTTCTGATATACAAATACGGCAAACTTAAATAGGTGAACCAATATATTATACGTTGTAACATTATAGGCAATTATTATTTTTTATATTTAATTATATTACATTATGCGCTCAGAAATTAAATACAATATCGACCGGGGTTTCCATAATATTGCTATGGGTTTAAAAACTACTGGAGGTTGAGCGCAGGCAACGCACACACGGACACTCTAGTCTTACTTCTATATAATGGCAGGCCTGTCACACCAGTTACTGAAGTTGGTCAGTGTGCACGTGCCAAGCAGCCTGCAGCTCTCACACACGCACACAGCACACGCAAACGCATATATACACACTGCATCCACACACACCGAACAAACACACCACACACATACGCAGCTGTGCACAAACATACACGGAAGCACACACACACGCACGCACACACACCGCTAGCCAATACAAAGGCAGCGACACACTCGCCCAGGTAAGAGGTTATGTTTTAACCGTGACGGCTCCGCCATCGACACACGCGCAGGTAAGAACACACACGCACGCGCACACACCGCAGCGACACTCGCCCAGGTAACACGTTATGTTTTCAAACATAACGGCTCCGTCATCGACACACGCGCCCAGGTAAGACCACACACGCACACACCGCGACTCGCCCAGGTTAGACGTTATGTTTTTAAACATCTTACTGCTATAGAATAGCAGGCCTGTCGCACAGGTGAAGGTGTGTCCACACCAAACGCGAAGGGGCGACATGACTCCATACAAATTCAACGTAGAGACTCGATCAAAGGCCGGGCCTTTGATCGAGCGTTTGTGTTCTTTTTGTCTCATTGCTTTATTGGGCTAATCTGAGGAGAAATCTATGCCATAAACAGAAATATTATAGGCCTTTATTACACGGGTCTTCTCAATGCCGTGGAACGCTCCGTTCACTTGCATGGGTAGTAGTTCGGTAACTTGTCAACCCCAGCGGCAGACTATTTCACTGCTGATCAACACTACGAATGCTGGTAACGAATAAATTGTGAAAAGACACACCATGTGAAGTTATTTTCCAAATAAGATTTGAAAAACTTTGGAAGTTTATTTACAACACTATTTACATGGTTTCGGAGTAGTACACTTTGACATTTGAATACAGTTCAGCGAGAAAGGCGACGAAGAATAAGAAGGGGGCGTTCCAGTCTGCGTGAACGGGAACCC
Source organism: Gadus morhua (assembly GCF_902167405.1). NCBI lineage: Eukaryota > Metazoa > Chordata > Actinopteri > Gadiformes > Gadidae > Gadus > Gadus morhua. Next base: position 27,056,936 of record NC_044060.1, on the reverse strand, counting down.
CCACCACACGAGAACGCCCATTTGTGTCTGCAGTGGGATGATATTGAAATATTTGAACTTCACCGCGACATTCGTGTGATGACAGCCAATCAGCATTCAACGGCTACTGAGTGACATACCGTAACAGCCAATCAGCTTTCAACAGCGTGGCCACTGAGGGACGTAACGTAAGAGCCAATCAGCGTTCAACAGCGTGGCCACTGAGTGACGTAACGTAACAGCCAATCAGCTTTCAACCGGCCAACAGTTCCCTGCAGTGCCGTGCGGGTGAACCGCAGCATGGAGGAGAAGGGATTGTTGCCATTTGCACTCCTGGAGCTCTATCTATAATAGTATATAATATGATATAAATGTAATATATAATATTACGGCCAGAAGCTGTGTGAGCCTCCGGACGGCCGTAGCGCGTCGGGATTGGGCTTCGAGGGGTTTGTTTACCGGCGTTGCTAGGGTTACCGGTCCTGTGTGTTCCAACGGTTTATTAGCGGTGGTATCTAATAAATCGCGGTCTAATCAATACTTCATTCACTGCCTCTTCCGTGGTCATTACGATATTATGGACCGACTGCGTCTGGTTCTCCGCCGTCCCTCCCTCTTCCACAACAGGTAAAGACATGCTACGGTGGTTATCTCGGCCGTGGTTGACAATGAATTGGCATGAAGCTCCGTTGGCGGGCAAAAAATGCTTGCTTCATAACGTAGAGAGGAAATTATTATGCTTGCTTCATTACGTAATAGCTGAACCTAAATGTTATACGTTGTAACATTATAGGCAAAATGTAATTGTATTATGTGCTCAGAAATGTGTTACATTATCGACTGGGGTTTCCACAATATAGCTATGGGTTTAATTACAACTCGAGGCTGAGCGTGCAATGCGCGCGCTCAACCTGTAATAATAGCAATGATAATGATCGTTTTGTTAGAATTTGTGTTAGGCCTACTAATATGAATAATTGTAACAATAGCAACGATAATGATATTGATAACTAGTTATTGCTATTTTAATTAGTATTAATATTATGGACTTTGTGTTTGGTTGGCTGTGGGTCCTGTGATGTTTAGAGACAATGTTGTTCTGTTTTAGAGCTCATATCTTCTGTACTCCTCTGTCCTGTACTAGACTCAACGTCACCCTGGATAGAGGGGAGAGAGCACTTACTGGATGAACTCGGTGAGGGTTTTATCCAAGTTATTAAATCAATCGCGTCATTAACATTCATTTCAAAAACACCCTCTGCTTCTGTGATTCATATTGTGGTCTACTAAGGTCAGGTTTATATTGTCGTCTATTGAGGTCATGCTTCTATGTGGTCTGTCAAGGTGAGGTCTCAGGGTTGTGTGTACGTAACGAAGACCGTAAGATAAGCAGTTCTCTGTTTGTTCAGGATGTTCTTTTACATTCAACAGATGAATTGACACTTCAGGGCTGGATGCTTCACGACAAGAGTCTCTACCGTGTTTCTACTACTAAGAAGGGCTGGAGGGCCAGTAGAGAAGACTGTCAGAAGAGAAAGGCAGACCTGGTGGTCATCAACAACAGAGAAGAGCTGGTGTGTGTCAAAGTCAAAGTCAAAGTCAAATTGTGTTTATTGTTGCATGTACCAAATTGCTTCAGCACAGCAAAATTCTTACGACTTGGCAAGCATCATTCATCTACGCAGTAGACGTCATACATATAACAAAAATAACAAAACTCTAAAACAATATGACAATAAAATGTAACATTTAACATACAACAATTTAAAAAACAACATATATCTCTGTAACAGAGTACAGTAGATGGGCTAGCAGCAGTTTAAGTGTGAACAGAGAATAAGTTAAAAAGAAATGCTAAGCATAAGTTAAAAGTTTTTAAAATTGTGCAAATATATCTATGAAGTGAATTGTATGAGTGGGGGAGCAGGGAGTAGGTGGAGGTGGCAACTGTTCAGAGGTTCAGTGTTTCTGATTCAGAAGCCTTACAGCCAGGGGGAAAAAGCTATTTGTGAGTCTGGTAGTCCGTGTTCGGATGCTCCGGTAGCGTCTACCAGACGGCAGCAATGAGAACAGTCTATAGCCTGGGTGGCTGTTGTCCTTTAGAATCTTTTTTGCTTTCCTCAGGCATCTACTGTTGTAGATGCCTTGCACGGAGGGGAGATGGCTGCCGGTGATACGCTCCGCTGTCTTCACCACCCTCTGCAGGGCCTTGCGGTCGGCAGCGGAGCAGCTACCATACCAGGCAGTGATGCAGCCTGAGAGGATGCTCTCAATGGTGCATCTGTAAAAGTTTGTTAAAGTTTTTGAAGACATGCCAAACTTCTTGAGTCTCCTCAAGAAGTATAGCCGCTTCCGTGCAGTTTTGACTGCTGAGCCTGCCTGCATGGACCAGGTTAGGTCATCCTTGATGTACACATCGAGGAATTTGAAGTTGGAGACTCTCTCCACTTCAGCTCCCTCGATGTGTATGGGGTCCTGACCCCCCCTCTGCAGCTTCCTGAAACGCACGATCATTTCCTTGGTTTTGCAGACGTTGAGAGACAGGTTGTTGTCTTGGCACCATTCTGCCAAGACCCTTACCTCATCTCTATAGGCGGTCTCATCGTTGTTAGAGATGAGACCCAGGATGGTAGTGTCGTCTGCAAACTTCAGGATGATGTTGGAACTGTGTGTTGCCACACAGTCATGCGTGTACAGGGAGTACAGGAGGGGACTGAGTACGCAGCCCTGGGGGGCCCCGGTACTCAGGGTCAGTGAGGAGGAGGTGTGGTTGCCCATTCTCACCACCTGGGGTCTGCTCGTCAGGAAGTCCAGGATCCAGTTGCACAGGGGTGTTTTAAGACCCAGGCCCCTGAGCTTCGGGACGAGCTTGGCAGGCACAATAGTGTTGAATGCTGAGCTGTAGTCCACAAACAGCATCCTCACATATGTGTTGCTCTTTTCCAGGTGGGAGAGGGTGGCGTGTGTAACTAGGGCAATGGCATCGTCTGTTGATCGCTTTGGACGGTATGCAAACTGAAAGGGGTCCAGGGTGTTGGGAAGGGTAGAGCAGATGTGGGTTCTGACCAGCCGCTCAAAGCACTTCATAATTGTGGAGGTCAGTGCTACAGGGCGGTAGTCATTCAAGCAGGTTACTGATGTTTTCTTTGGTATGGGGATGATGGTGGCCTGTTTGAAGCAGGTGGGGACTTCAGACAGATGCAGTGATAAGTTGAATATGGAGGTGAATACCTCCGCAAGCTGGTCAGCGCACCCCCTGAGGACGCGGCCTGGGACTCCATCGGGCCCCGATGACTTCCGGGGGTTCACCCTTTGGAGCTCTCGCCTCACGTCAGCCACGGTCAGGGACAGAGTGTAGTCGTCCTGGTCCTCGGCCAGTCTTGCTGAAGGAAGGGGGTTGGTTGCCTCAAACCTTCCGTAAAAGGTGTTGAGGTCGTCAGGGAGAGAGGCGGCAGGCTGATCATCACTGCTATTTCTCCCTTTATAGCCAGTGATGTGTCGCAGGCCACCCCACAGGCGTCGGGGGTCAGAGCTGAGGTAGGTGGACTCCAGCTTGTCCCTGTATTCTCTCTTTGCATCTCTGATGGCCGTCCGCAGGTCACATCTGGACTTCCCCAAAGCCTCCTGGTCACCAGAGTTAAAGGCAGAGGACCGTGCTTTGAGCTTAGCACGGACATTACCATTTACCCAGGGCTTTTGGTTTGGGAAGGTCCTAACACTGACCCTAGGTACGACATCATCAATGCATTTGGAGATGTATGAGGAGACAGAGTCTGTGTATTCATTGATGTCCCCATCAGCTGCAACAAAGAACATCTGCCAATCTGTTGTGTCAAAGCAGTCCTGCAGAGTGCTAATGGCTTCAGCACTCCAGCGTTGAACTGCCCTAGAAACCGGTTTTTCCTGTTTTAGGCGCTGTCTGTAGGTAGGGATAAGCATAATGGAGGTGTGATCCGATTTTCCGAAAGCGGGGCGGGGGAGGGGTTTGTAACACTTTCGAATCTGTGAGTAGCAATGGTCAAGAATCTGATCACCCCGGGTAGGAAAGTTTATGTGTTGATAGTACTTCGGTAAAACTTTCTTCATATTGGTCCTATTGAAGTCTCCAACAACAATAGAAACCGCCTCAGGGTGAGCATCCTCAAGTCCATTAATTACTCTGTAAAGTTCCTCTAACGCGCACGTTTTGTCCGCCTGCGGTGGAATGTATACTGCTGTGACAATAACGGAGCTGAATTCCCGTGGGAGGTAGAAGGGGCGAACTTTAATCGATAACAGCTCCAGGTCTGGTGAGCAGTGTGCTGAAAGTGCAGCAACATCCGAGCCCCAGCGAGCGTAACCATCAAGCATACCCCTCCTCCCCTTTTTTTACCTGACTCGGAAGTCCTGTCCTGCCGGTAGATGGAGAAGCCGGTCGGAGTGACGGCAGAGTCAGGCACCATAGGATCCAGCCAGGTCTCGGTAAACGCCAGTACACAACAGTTTGCAATGTCCCGCTGGAATTCGATCCGTGCGTGTAGCTCGTCCAGTTTATTGTCCAAAGATTGCACATTCGCTAGTAGAATGCTTGGAAGCGGTGGGTTGCAGTATCTCGTCCGAGATCTGCACAGGATGCCGGCTCGCTTGCCTCTCTTCTTTCTCTTCCGTCGGCGTATTGGTAAGCATACCGGCGGTAAGACAAAGGAGTCACAGCAAGCACTCCGGTAAGTTGAGAAAAACTCCGTTTTAAGTGACGAACGAATTTCCAAAAGTGCCAGTCGATCATACTGAATGAGCGACAGTGCAGTACGTACAAAAAAACTAACAGTAAAACAATTATAAACATAAAGCTGCGTAGTGCATGCGGAGCCATTGTCAGTGCGACCATCCTCTCGGCGCACCTCTCGGCGCACCCTCCAGACCCTGTGTGTGTGTGTGTGTGTGTGTGTGTGTGTGTGTGTGTGTGTGTGTGTGTGTGTGTGTGTGTGTGTGTGTGTGTGAGCGTGCGTGTGGGAGAGACCAATTGTTTTTGTGAGTGAGTGAGTGATTAAGAAAGAGAGAGAGAGAGAGAGATGGAGAGAGAGAGAGAGAGAGAGAGAGTGAGAGAGAGAGAGAGAGAGGGAGAGAGAGAGAGAGAGAGAGAGAGAGATTCAGAGAGAGAGATGGAGAGAGAGAGATGGAGAGAGAGAGAGCAACATTGTGTGAGAGAGAGAGAGATTGTGTGTGTGGTGTGTGCGTGTGTGTGCGTGTGTGTGTGGTGTGTGTGTGTGTGTGTGTGTGTGTGTGTGTGTGTGTGTATGTGTGTGTGTGTGTGTTCATCTGTGTTGCATAACAACAGATGCTATTACCTTTGGAAACAGGCGTTTGTCAGCAGATTGATGGATACTTCCTGGATTGGACTGAGTGATCGAGAGAAAGAGGGGACCCACAAGTGGGTGGATGGTACCCCCATGACCTCAAGGTAAGGCTGAAGACTCTGTTCAGCAGCATCTCTTCTCTGAGAGTGACAAACTGACCTCCACTGTCTCCTCCTCGTGGTTTTCAGTTGGAGACACGTTAAACCACGGGATGACGGCGGAGCAAGAGACTGCGTCGTAGCAGGGGAGGACGGCTGGTCTGAAGAACCGTGTAACAGACTGCACCACTGGATCTGTGAGAAGGTCCTAGACCTGGATCATCTGGAGGCTGAGCGGAACAAAGAGGGTCCGTAGAATTTGTTTGTGTTCATGAGTGGAGAACAGTTCCTCCTTTCTGTTCTCTGTGCCGTAGATACAGTAAATACTAGAGCTGTCAAGCGATTAAAATATTTAATCGTGATTAATCGCATTAATGTCATAGTTAACTCTAATTAATCGCGATTAATCGCAAATTCTTTTTCTATGCTAAATATCCCTTGATTTTTTTGTCCCATAATTCTTCTCATTTTAATTCTCTTATCAACATGGTGAGGTGCATCGGCTTGCCTTGTGCAAATGATTTTTTATTGATAACAACATTGGCATATACACTGATCAAAACAGGACGATACAAAAAAAGAGCCTATAGTGCAATTAAACGACTGCTTTGAACAAATGTCATTTGAACATAGCAGTCAGGCTACTGCTTCTTTGTTTTGAGCCAAAAAAAAAAAAAAAAAAAAAAAGTTTTTTTTTTTTTTTAATATAAAATAATTGCGTTAATCGCGCGATAAAAATTTTAACGCCGTTACATTTGGTTTGCGTTAACGCCGTTAATAACGCGTTTAACTGACAGCTCTAGTAAATACACATAAGAGTTAAAAGGTTGTTGGATGTGTTTAGGTCTACAAAGGTCAGGTTTATATTGTGGTCTACTGAGGTCAGGTTTCTATTGTGTTCTACTGAGGTCAGGTTTCTATTGTGGTCTACTGAGGTCAGGTTTCTATTGTGGTCTACTGAGGTCAGGTTTATATTGTGGTCTACCGAGGTCAGGTTTATATTGTGGTCTACTGAGGTCAGGTTTCTATTGTGGTCTCCTAAGGTCAGGTCACAAGGTTCAACCCTTTCTGGGTTCACCTGCACTAGTTTCTATTGGAGCTGCTGAACGGTTTGGCGTTCTTCTCTTCAAGCTCCGCCCCTGACCCGTTAAACTCTTCGTGGAGTGACTTCCCCTCCCTGGGTAATCTTTGTAGACACTGCTGTGATACTCAATCATGTATGAAAAGGCAGGTGAGAATACTGGTTGTGAATCCCCTGGATCGCCCTCTAGTGGACAGGTGTTAGGAGAGAGTGAAGGGAGTGTCTGACGCTGCATCTCTAGATCCGTGTTGTAGACGTTCACTCCTCTCCTCCTGGTTTCTTCAGGTTCAGTGATGCTCACGGAGGAGGAGGAGGAGGAGGCCCCCAGCATCACAGAGTTCCACTCCTCTACCCACGTGTTGCCCGTGGGCCAAACGGCCCGCTATACCTGCCACGCCGGCGGCACGCCGGAGCCCACAGTAGAGTGGCTCCACAACGGCAGGCCCCTGGTGAGGGACGGCACAGACGACCAATCAGAGGCCTGGGTGGAGAGGGGCTTCCTCTTCGTCAGAGGTGGGAGGTACGGCGTGAACACGGTCTGCTGCATGGCGAGCAACAGCGCTGGCACGGCCAATCACAGCGCTGAGCTGCTTGTCTTTGGTAAGTCCTGGATCCAAGGAGAGATGTTTGTTGTTGATGTAGCAATAGTGTAACTATCATCACATGACCCCCCCCCCCCCCCCCCCCCCCACACATGTCATGTTCAGGAGAACAGTACTAGTGATGAATGAGTGTATTCATAACATTTTCATAATATTGTTGTTGATGTGTTCATAACGTCATTGCTGAGGTGTGTGTATATATGTATGTGTACATATGTATATGTATGTATGTGTTCATATCTATGTTTATGTACACAGAGCGCAGGAGAACAGTACTAGTGATGATGATGATGATGAGGATGAAGAGCGGTTCAGCAGCTCATCATGTCTGGTTCTCCCTCAGATGCCTGTGACCTCACACTGGACCCCAACACGGCCTACAGACGACTCTCTCTGTCTGAGGACAACAGGAAGGTGACGAAGGTTGGAGAGGACCAGTCGTATCCGGATCACCCAGAGAGATTTGACTCCCTGCCCCAGGTGTTGGGTAGAGAGGCTCTGACTGGCCGCTGTTACTGGGAGGTAGAGTGGGAAGGACTGGTTGGTATAGGAGTGACATACAGAGGAATCACAAGGAGAGGAGGGGGTGATGACAGCAGGCTTGGAGGGAACAACAAGTCCTGGAGTCTTTATTGTTATGATGGTCGTTACTCTGCCCGGTACAACGATAGAGAGACAGCCCTCCCTCTCCACCCCGCTGGCTCCACCAGAGTAGGAGTGTATCTGGACCGGCCTGCTGGCTCTCTGTCCTTCTACAGAGTGTTCACAGGTGGAGGAGGGTCCTCAGACACACTGACACACCTCCACACCTTCTGGTCCTCCTTCACCCAGGAGGACCTCCTCCCGGGGGTGGGGATTGGGTGGTGGCGGCGGACCCCAGGGGGGGGGTGGGTGGGGTCCTCAGCCTCTCTGTGTCGGTTGTAGAAAAACAAAGGGGGGGGGGTCCTCAGCCTCATCCTTCACCCAGGTGTGGGGGTAGGGTGGGGGGGGTCCTCAGCCTCTCTGTGTAGTCGGTTTTTCTCCTGTTTGTCTGATCCCTGGTGGCGGCGGACTGGGTACCCTGGTGGCGGTGGACCCCAGGGGCCCTGCCTGGGGTCCACCGCCACCAGGGATCAGACAAACAGGAGAAAACCGGTCTGGGTGGGGGGGTGGTGGCGGCGGACCCCAGGGGGTTAGGGGCCCTAGTGGGGTCCTCAGCGTCTCGGGCGTCAAGAAAAACAAAAAAAGAAAAAAAATAAGAAAAACAAAAGGACCCTAGGATCAGGGGACACAAAAAATACACACACACACACACACACACACACACACACACACACACACACACACACACACACACACACACACACACACACACACACACACTCTGTGGGGCCTCTGTAGGGGGGGGGGGGCAGACTAAGGCCCCGTCCACACGAAGCCGATTTCATGGCGAAACCGCAAAGGTCTTGTACGGTTCGGCCTTCCGTCCACACGAAGCCGGCGAATCCGCTGACCGAAACCGTAAAACTTCTGAAACCACCCTCGGAGGTGGTTTCAAATCTATCCGGTTTCGTTTTGGTTTCGTGTGGACGCCTGAAACCGACTGAAACCGCAAACCATGACGTCATCGCCCCACCAGACGGCCTCCTAGCCAATGGCTCTTAAGCCCGCGGAGTCTCAGAAATCACAACAAATAAGATGATGGCGGACTACAAGCTTGTAATCGTTCTGCAGCATATCATGTCCCTTGTTGGGTTGCTAAGCTATTATTTATTGAGAATCTAGTTCCCCATCGTAGAAGAGCTGTTTGTTTGTGTTGTTAGTGGTTCGGGGGGCAGCCTTTATGCGCATGCTTGCCTCTTCTTCTTCTGGATTTGTGTACCAGAAGCAGCGCCCCTTATGGGCCTGGAATGTTTACTACAGCGCTTCTACAGATCTATCCGGTTTCGCTTGGCTGCGTCTTTACGGAGATAGTTCGAAACCGGATAGATCGAAACCGTAACGGTTTCGCCCGTTTCGGCTTCGTGTGGACGGGGCCTAAGTGTAGTAAAAAAAAAAAGTGCAGCCCCCTCCGCCCCGCCGCGCACACAAACGAACACGCACACACACACACACACACACACGTTCACACACACATAAAAAAACACATACACACACACACACATAGTCTGTCTCCCTCTCTCTCTCTCTCTCTCTCTCTCTCCCTCTCCCTCTCCCTCTCTCTCTCTCTCTCTCTCTCTCTCCCTCTCTCTCTCTCTCTCTCTCTCTCTCTCTCTCTCTCTCTCTCTCTCTCTCTCTCTCTCTCTCTCTCTCTCTCTCTCTCTCTCTCTTCTTTAAAGTATAGCATGATAAACCATGAAAAGGCTTTTAAGATCTCCCATAGTTAGATAAGCAAATTTATTATTTGAAATGTATATAAAATACCTATTGATGGTCAACCTTTATATATTTTCAGACTTCACCAGTTTAAGTCTTAAGGGCTCTTATATCATCATTTTTGTCATAATCCTGATTTGCGACCTGATTTAAAGCAGATGTTATTTTTTATTCATAATAACCAAGATGTCTATGGGATAATGTTGCATGTTGTAAATTACTTTAAACTGAATCTTGATTTTTTGTGTTCTGTTGGGAGCCAAGCGGTCGCAGAACATGTTCAGTTATTAAAGATACGTGCTCACCTGTTGATGATTTGTAAAGTCTGCTGCTTCTATTGTTTTAGTCCTCGTGTTAATTGTGTACACGTAAGGGACTATTTCTCTGTCTTATTTGTTAATGAAGCATAATTGCAATAAACAACTCATTGGATCCAACTGAATGTTCTCGTGTGTTTAGCCGATGATTTCTCGTTGTATTAGTTAATAATGCTTCCATAAGTGCCTTAAGAAAAATTATTAATAGAACAACAAATGTTTTTCTGAGATTATTCTTGGACCTCCTCCCTGGGTTTTGGTTTGGGGGGGGGTGGTTTTGGGGGGGGGGTACCCTCCACCTCCAGTGGAGGGTACTACATGGTGCCATTGCCTCAAATACTTTTAATCTCGGTTTTTTTCTGAAAAAGTTTTTATCTTTGGTGCTGGATACAAAAAAAGTAATATTTTAAGTGGCACCTAGTAAAATATCTCTTAGGAGATGCGAAAATGGCCGTGTACATCAGCCGGAGAAATAAGGTGGAGGGCAGAGCAGGGCATGAGGCCCCTCCTGTGTTCCTCTGTAACGTCAGAGCCAGAGTCTGGCTGGAGTATACGTTTTATAAGGCGTTTGGGGATGTAGATGCTTTTAAACAGCGCCGGTGTTACAATAATATTATTTGCTTTGTTGAAAATGATGAGTTGCACTTTGCACAGGATTTTGTTGGATAAACCAAAAAAATTTAAAGACTGAACAAATAGCACATTTCCTGATGTATTATTATATATTTATTATTATTATATATATATATTTTTGAAAAATCTAAATCAAATCTCTCTCTTTCTCCGTGTTTACGAATTGCAAACTGTAATTCGTCGGGCTGTGGCTGTGGTCACATGATGGAGGAGGAGACCGGAGGGGAGGAGGTCCTGGCCGACCCCCCCCCCCCCCTCCTGGGGGCGCCCCTCTCCGTCCAGGAGTGCTTCGCCCTGCAGGGTACGGGGCTTTGAGAGTCTCTGCGTCCGCCCCCTACATGAGAGGGGTCAATGCTATTGCTTATTAGCCACCGGCTAAAGGGCTGATTATGGTTCCACATTGACGTAACGATGAACCCGCAGACGCTTCCAGGCAGTCGTGAACCTGCTTCGGTTCTGCGGCGGGTTTTAGCGAGCGGACCAATCACAGCCCTCGCTGCTGCGTCGCCTCGACGGAGGGTTAACGTATCGGGGAGGCGCGCGTCAGGCCCTTGCTGTGGACGCAAGGAGGGTCCGCGAGGACGTGAGGGGTCTGTAGACCCTCTTGGGCTGCGTCGACGTGGGACCCCGATCAGCCCCTAACAGATCCTTGGTTGGTCCCCCCCCCCCAGACCACGGGGCTGGGGTCCCGGCGCGGGGGGCTGGCGGCGGCCGTCCCCCTGGGGGGCCCCAACACCAGCGAGCTCTGCATGTGGTCCGAGTCCCACCGCCACCTGGACGGCATCCCCCGGGACCCCCACCACCTGGAGAGGGTCCCGGGGGGCAGCTCAGGTCTGTGCACACACTCACACTGCAACATGTTTGCACACACACAAGCCAACACACACATTACAACATGTTTGCATGCACGCACACGAATGCACACACACACACACACACACGAATGCACGCACACGAATGCACACACACACACACACACACACACACACACACACACACACACACACACAATACAACATGTTAGCGCACACACACAAAAATGCTTGAACAGACACAGATACACACACAAATACACACACTCATTCACTCACTCACTCACTCTAAAGCCTAGTCTTGACACACACTAAAGCCTACTCTGGACACACACACAAACACACACTCTAAAGCCTACTTGACACACACACACACACACACACACACACACACACACACACACACACACACTAAAGCCTACTCTTGACACACACACACACACACACACACACACACACACACACACACACACACACACTCTAAAGCCTACTTGACAGACACACACACACACACACACACACACACACACACACACACACACACACACACTCTAAACCCTACTCTTGACACACACACACACACACTAAAGCGTCCCCCCCTAAAGGGATCCTGCACATGCGTGACCCGGGGATGGAGGCAGCCTGGGCGCTCCTCGACCACTGTTACATGCAGCAGAGATGAAGTCTCCAGTAAGAAGCAGCCCTCCCCTGCGGTGAGTGTCCCCCGTCAGGGGCAGAAGGCCGCCCGCTGGGGGCCGGGCCGTGATCGGGGCGGCCTCGGACCTCGGAGGCAGTATTCGTATGGCCTGTTTCTTCAACGGCCGTGAAACGACTTCAGGTAAGGGAGCACACACACACACACACATGCTGTGTGTGTGTGTGTAGAAGCGGATTTCATACATTCCCCCCCCCCTTATGGGATGTTAAAGTGGCCTTTAAACAGAGCAGGAAACTAAAAGGCACTCTCTTTAAATGTCTTGCACACACACAATCATAAACACATGCTCTGACGTACATGCATGCACGCACACACAAAGAAGCACACACATTTGTTGGATTATTTACACTGCAGTTTCTCTGACTGGACTTTGAAAGGATAACATCGTTATGACATAATCAATGCTGAATGTGTACAATGTCAATGTGTCTATGAGCTCAGCTAATACTCATAATGCAGATCCAACAGAGATAGTGAGGATAAGAGACTCTCCCTCTCCCTCCATCCCCCCTCTCCTCCCTCTCTCCCCCCATCTCTCTTTCCTTTGCTCCCCCCCTCCCTCTCTCCCTCTCTCCCCCTCTTCCTCTCTCCCTCTCCCCCGCTCCCTCTCTCCCCCCTCCCTCACCCCCCCCTCCCTCTCTTCCTCTCTCCCTCTCTCCCCCTCTTCCTCTCTCCCTCTCTCCCCCTCTTCCTCTCTCCCTCTCTCCCCCGCTCCCTCTCTCCCTCTCTCCCCCTCTTCCTCTCTCCCTCTCTCCCCCCCTCCCTCTCTCCCTCTCTCCCCCTCTTCCTCTCTCCCTCTCTCCCCCGCTCCCTCTCTCCCCCGCTCCCTCTCCCCCCCTCCCTCTCTCCCTCTCTCTCCCGTCCCTCTCTCCCTATCTCCCCCTCTCTCTCTCTCCCTCCTTTCTCTTTCTCCCCCTCTCCCTCTCTCCCCCCTCCCTCTCTCCCCTTCTCCCTCGTACCAGCACTGGCGTCTCCGTGATGAGCGGCCGACCGCTTGGCGTATCCCTGGCGACCCCGCTGACCTCAGTGGCGGCAGCGCCCCCTCCCTCCCCCCTCCCCCCGCCCCTCTGGGCCTCCCTCCCCCCCTCCCTCCCCCCGCCCCTCTGGGCCTCCCTCCCCCCCTCTCTCGCGGCGGGTGTGCTGCGTCTCGTGTCGTGATTATCCTGACGTCTGCGTCTGTGACAGGTCTCGTTGCCGTGGGTTACAGCGCCGCGGCTGCTGGCTCTGTTTGTGTCCGTCTGCCAGCGAGTGAGACGGCTCTGTGGTCCAGATGTGGTGCTCTGCTGCGGGGGGGGGGGGGGTCTGCAGGTCGGGGTCATCAGGGGGGGGGGGGGGGGGGGTCTGCAGGTCGGGGTCATCGGGGGGGGGGGGGGGGGGGGGGGGGATGGTTCTCCTCTCGGGGGCTTTGTGCCGAGCCTTGGGGGCTTTGAGTCGTGTGCTGCACGGCACCAGCTCTGGTGTGTGTGACCGGCGCGCTCGGGGTCACGTGTGTGCTCCGTGAGTCGCTCGGGGTCACTTGTGTGTCGACGTCCCGCCTTGATCGTCCCCGGATCCGTCCACCGACTCCTCGGTCCGCACCTTAACCCTCGTCCGGAGTCCGGACGCCGACTGCGGCGACTTTGCCGACTTCCTCTGCTTCATTCTCTTCGTCCCGGTCCTGGGTGTCTGGTCACGTTGACCTCCATGGCGAGCGTGTCCACGCCGTGTCGGTTGACGGCGACACACTTGTAACAGCCGCAGTCCGACGGCAGCCCCTGCGGTACTCCCAGAGAGCCGTGGGAGAACACCAACGCCCTGGAGGTGTTGGCCGCGTGGCTGACGAGGAGCCCGGGGAGGATCCAGTGGATCTCCACATCCGGGGCGGTGGTGGACTCGCACGGAGGGCGATGGGCTCGGAGGGACGTTTGTGAGCATGTTTGTACATTGAAGAACAGATTCATTGATCGGTATCGACACTGAAACTACTGATATAATACTGGTACACTGCCACGCACTTATTGTACGTTGTACGCACTTATTGTACGTTGTACGCACTTATTGAACGTTGTATGTCCTGGAACTTAATGTATGCACTTATTGTATGTTGTACGTCCTGGAACTTAATGTATGCACTTATTGTATGTTGTACGTCCTGGATCTTAATGTAGGCACTTATTGTTATTTTGTACTCACTATATTCAGAGTGAGTGAGTGAGTGAGTGAGTGAGTGAGTGAGTGAGTGAGTGTGTGTGTGTGTGCTTTGCCTCACTCGTTGTCTCTCTCTGTCTGTCTCTCTCTCGCTGTCCGTCTCTCTCACTCTCTTTTTCTTTTTCTTTTTCTCTCTCTCTCTCTCTCTCTCTCTCTCTCTCTCTCTCTCTCTCTCTCTCTCTCTCTCTCTCTCTCTCTCTCTCTCTCTCTCTCTCTCCTGTTTAGCATGATAAACCATGAAATGAAGACAATTTTAAGATCTTCCATAGGGTTAGCTAAGGAGGATTTAGATTTGTTATTTTAAATGTATATTAAATACCAACTGATGGTAAATCCCATGTTTTTTATGCTACAATATTTGCATATTTTCAGACATAAGGTCTTCAGGTCTATTATAATAATAATATAATAATAATACATTTAATTTAGAGGCGCCTTTCAAGACACCCAAGGTCACCTTACAGAGCATATAGTCATCATACATTTTTTAAAAAGCAAGACATTGTGGAAAAAATAAATAAAAAAATAAATAAATAAATAAATAAATAAACATAAGCAATAAGAAAAAAATAAAAAAAATAAAAAAACAATCAAAACAGTGATCAGTTAGACGTTGTGTGCGAGTTTGAACAAGTGAGTTTTGAGTTGTGACTTGAAGGTTGAAATGGTGTCTGACTGTTTTATGTGTGGGGGGAGGGAGTTCCAGAGCCTGGGTGCTGAACAGCTGAATGACCGGGCACCCATTGAAGTGAGTCGTGATGTGGGGATACATAGTAGTCCAGCAGAGGTTGAGCGGAGGGAGTGGGAGGGAGTGTATTCTTGGAGGAGGTCGCAGAGATAACTGGGGGCTAGGTTTTGGAGAGCTTTGTAGGTGAGGAGTAGGGTTTTGTATTGGATGCGGTAGTGTACTGGGAGCCAGTGAAGTTGAATGAGGACAGGGGTGATGTGGTCAGATGATTTGGTGCGGGTGATGATCCGGGCGGCTGAGTTCTGAATGATCTGCAGTCTGTTGATAAGTTTGGTAGGGAGTCCGGTGAGGAGGGCGTTGCAGTAGTCTATGCGTGATGTGACAAATGAGTGAACTAGGATTTCAGCGCTGGATTGGGTCAGTGATGGGCGGAGTCTGGCGATGTTGCGGAGGTGGAAGAATGCAGTCCGGGTGATGTTGTGAATATGGGGTGCGAATGAGAGGGTGTTGTCCAGGATGACGCCGAGGCTCTTGACTTTGGAGGAGAAGGGTACTGGGAATCCATCGATAATTATGAGTGGAGCCGGGGTGTGTTGTGATTTAGTGAGGGTGGATTTGGATCCGATGAGCAGGGCCTCGGTCTTGTTTCCATTGAGTTTCAGGAAGTTCCTGCTCAACCAGCTCGGGGGTTTGGTGGAGATGTAGACCTGTGTGTCGTCAGCGTAGCAATGAAAATGGACCCCATGGTGACGGAGGAGTGTGCCCAGCGGGAGGAGGTAAGTGGTGAAGAGGAGTGGACCCAAGACTGACCCCTGGGGGACGCCCAGTGAGACACCTGAACACCCAGACTTGTGGTTGCTTAGTTGAACAAACGGCCGGTGAGGTAGGATGTAAACCAGGAGAGTGCAGCACCAGTGATCCCAATACCAGCTAGGCGGTCCAGGAGCAGAGGGTGGGAGATGGTGTCGAATGCTGCGCTGAGATCGAGGAGGATGAGAATGGTGAGTAATCCAGAGTCGGCTGCAAGGAGGAGGTCGTTGGTGATTTTGACTAGGGCTGTTTCAGTGCTGTGTTTTGGACGGAAGCCAGATTGGAACGGTTCATGGAGATTGTTAGTGTCGAGGTGGGACTGTAGTTGTGCGGCAACCACCCTTTCAAGTGTTTTGGAGATGAAAGGGAGATTGGAGATGGGCCGGTAATGGTTAAGGTCAGTTGGGTCAGCACCAGGTTTTTTTAGGATGGGAGTGATGGCAGCCAGTTTGAGATGGGGGGGTACAGTACCAGTAGTGAGGGAGGAGTTAATTATGTTGGTGATCATGGGGGAGATGGACGGAAGACATGCTTTGACAAGGGAGGTGGGAAGAGGATCGAGCTGACAGGTGGTGGTTTTGGCTTTGCGGATGAGTTCTGAAACGGTCTGTTCTGTTACCAGGGTGAAGTCAGAGAGGGAGCTGATGAGAGGTTGGCCAGAGGTGATCATCCAGGGTGGGTCATCAGAGGGGGTGCGAGATGAGGCCAGTTGTTGGTGAATGGTGTTGATTTTAGAGCTGAAGAAGTCAAGGAACGCAGTGCATTGGGTGGTGGAAATGTCTGGAGGGAGAGATTTAGGAGGCTGAAGTAAGTGGCTGACTGTTGTGAAGAGGACTCTGCTGTTGCCTGTACCAGTGTTGATGAGATTGGAGTAGTATGAGGTTTTGGCAGTGGTGAGGGCATTCTTGTAGTGATGGAGGTGATCCGAATACATTTGGCGGTGTACAGTGAGTTGAGTCTTACTGTAGAGTCGCTCCAGTCGACGACCAGTGGCTTTGAGCTGGCGCAGATGAGGAGTGAACCAGGGAGCAGTGTGGGTGAATGAGACTGAGCGGGTTTTCAGGGGGGCCAGGGTGATGAGGGAGGAGGAGAGGCAGTTATTGTAGTGAGTCACCAGGTCAGTCAGGGAGGAAGCTGGGGGAGGGTTGGGGTAGGAGCTGATCATGGTGGAGAGGTCTGTGGTGTTGATAAGTTTGATGTTTCTGAAGGAGATGGTCCGTTGTTCCTTGGTTTTGTGTAGTTGGGTATGAATGTCAAAAAGTACAGCTTTGTGGTCGGAGATGGGGAAATCAATGATCAAGGTTAGTGGGAGTGATGTTAGTGCAGCAGATTAAATCCAGAATGTGATCTTTGTTATGGGTTGGGAGGTTGACATGTTGTGTGATGCCAAGACAGTCCAGTCAATGTGGATGTTGAAATCACCAAGGAGGATAACAGTGGTGGACATTGCACATACAGATGTAAGTAGTGATGAGAATTCATTGAGGAAAACGGCGGAGGGTTTTGGTGGTCTGTAAATGGTGACAATGATAGTGGGTTTGGGGCCTGAGAGTTTTACAGCTAGACATTCAAAGGAGGAATGAAGGGGGACTGTGACAGTGGTGACTTTGATGTTATCATGATGGAGGAGAGCAAGGCCACCCCCCCTCCCATTAACCCGGGGTTTACTAATAAACGAAAAACCTGGTGGGACAGCTTCATTTAGATGGGAGAAGTCATTTGGTTGTTGCCAGGTCTCAGTGAGGCAGAGAATATCTAGGCTCTGGTCAACAATAAAGTCATTTATCAAAAGGGCCTTATTACTGAGGGATCTGGTGTTCAGCAGACAGAGTTTCAGACAGGTGAGTGGAGTGTAGCAGGTTGCTTTGAGCAGAGGGGACAGTACACTGTGATTGACGGGACTGACCGTACGGGCTGTGCGAGGAGGGGGGCGGGGCCCAGTGGACCAGAAGGAGCGGATGTTTTTGTTGCTGGTGTGAGTGTACTGAAAATTCCGTCCAGAGCCTCGGTGGATGTATTTTGGTCGTTTGAGAATGTCCTGGTGGGATGCAAGCTGAGGTGGTTGGGTCCTTGAGAAGATCCGTAGACGTAACATCTCCGTTACCGAGTAACGGAGCGGCAGAGATGCACTCGTTACGTGAAGCGCAATCCAGAGGAACAGGTTAAAATCCACAGGTTGTGAAGTCGGAAGAAGCCAGCGGTAGATCCAGGCGATTATGGTGAAGCCACAGAGCCAGCACAGCGGAGGCAGAGGAGTGGAGCAAGTCGGTTATAGCTACGCTGGAGACGGGGAAGCCAGTTGGACGGCGCCGGGGGTTAACAGCAGTCTAGCCGGCCAGCAGGTGTCATCCACCAACAGCTGCACGACTCCACGCACAAAACACAAAACAAAACACGCAGACGTTTAACGTTCAGAAATAAATAAAGAAATCAAGAAAACTGACGCAGTTACTTAACTTAACTTTGTAGTCCGACCCGAGGTCCAGAAGGGTTTCAGACAGAAGGTGTTGAAAGTAAGCAAAAGAAAACTGATAAAAAGTTAAAAGACTAGAAAGAAAAAGAAAATCGCGAAAAAATAATGTTCAGAATGACGTTCCGGTGAGCAGCAGCAGCAACAGCGTTCAAAAGGCAACAGCGTCCACCAACTGTACGACCTCACGTATAAAACACGTAAAAATAAAGAAAACTGGCGCACTGACAATAGCGAAAAGTGACTATATATAACTAGTAAACTTAGCTAAACTACTAAAGACCAAAAAAAACGACAAAATGTCGTTATACACTACTTTCTGTCATAATCCTAACAAGGAACCTGATTGAAAGAACAAGAGGTCTATGGGATAATGTTGCATGTTGTAAATGACTTTAAACAGAATCTTGGTTCCTTGTGTTCTCTTGGGAACCAAACTGCAGCAGAACATGTTCAGTTATTAAAGATACGTTCACACCTGTAATGGCCGTTTCTGTTTTTTGTTAAGCTCACTTCGACCCGTGATTTGTATACGCCTACCTAGGCACAGGCGCAGGTGATTTTAGGTCACGCCCACCGCTCTAGCATAGTTGGAAAGTAATGTCGGGCGGCGTGGCATTGTTTGGGCAAGATAAAAAGATTTTACCACACACCTAATACAAGCATTTTGGATTATGGAAATAGAAAACATTTGTTAGAACTTCATGCAAAGAAGACCATTGGAATAAACAGAACTCTATTTTGGAAACTTGTGTTTGTGCGTAAACTTGAAGCCGAATCCACGTCACCCACGGCCTTTAGTTTGGAACATTGGAAAATGGAAAAAAGGTCGTTACATTAAGTAAAATCTTTCTTTCGTTTGGACATCGAACTTGGAAGATATCGAATTGAATTGGATTATCTGTTGGAACGTTTCTGTTGGATTACTGGAATTTGGAAGCCGAAACGAGAAGACGTGAGTAACAGCTGACTGACTAACAGCTGACTCTGAAGCAACCCGCAACGTCGGGGTGGACCCGCTTGAGCTGCAGTTTAAAGACTTAAAAGAAGACAAAGCAAAGACTCTTTAGTTTGAAAACATTCTTTGGATTTTTGCGGAAACAAACCTAGTTGGAACATTATGTAGCAGGAGCAGGAAGATTTGGGAAAGGAAAGGGAAGTTTTAAGTTTAATTAAGAAGCGAAGTGGAAAACTCGGCGCTCTCACACGAAAGCGGAATGAAATTCACACTTTGATCGATAATGGAGAGAATACCACCGTCATTGAAGAACACATGAAAGTTTACAATCGTTTCCTGGAGGAGTTTATGGACGTACAAGTGGCTGTGCAAAGCTTATTGAACGAGGACGAGAGAGAATCTGACCACACCGACTGGTATGAACCCAAATTGATAAGCTGCAGAGAATTTATTGATGACATAGAAACGTGGCTAAAACAAGACGCCTCGCAGGATGCCGCTAATAATGTAAGCGCCGTGGAAAATGTGTCTCACGCTGCATCTCGTAAAAGCTATGACGTAGAGCCCCACGATAGCGTCTCACAGACCGCAAAACCCGCACGCCCCAGTAGCAAAGCAGCTGCGAGCAAGTCCTCTAGTTCATCCTCTGCCAGTACAAAAGGTAAAACCCTTTCAGAGATGGCAATTCAGGCCGAGCTGGAGCGCGTAACCCTGCTAAAGCAGGCTGACGCGTTACAAGAAAAACACGCGCTTGAACTTGAAGAAGCCCAATTAAACGCAGTAATGAAAGCCAAAAGAGAAACGCTGTCCGTTAAAACTAACTTGGCCATCGCAAAGGCGAAGTCACAGGTGTTTAAAGAACAAGAAGAAACACAAAAATCGAAAAGTCTAGCGTCCTCTGGAGCCTCTACACCCACACAATTCATATCGCCCCAAAGAGCTATGAAACAGACAAAAATGTCACCGGCTCCCGTTCCGTTGTCTACCGTTGGACCTACTACGTCAGTCGCCCCCCCCATATATGCAAAAAGCAAAGCAAAAACACGTCATCTACAGCAAAGTGCAGACAGTAATAATGACCAACCCGATTTAGCTGAAGCAATGCGCAGGCAAAATGAGATTACTGCAATGCTGATTAAGCAGCAGAGACAGTCACTTTTACCACCCATACAAGTACCAGTTTTTGATGGTGATCCCCTGCAATTCAGATCCTTTATCAAAGCATTTGAACAAGGCATTGAGAGCAAGACAGATGATATGCAGGTTAAGCTTTATTGTTTAGAGCAATTCACATCTGGGCAGCCCAGAAAGCTGGTGCAGAGCTGCATGCATATGAGCCCACAAACTGCATTCGGAGAGGCTAAAAGGCAGTTGGAGTGGAACTTCGGAAGCAAAGTGAAAGTTACAGCTGCATTTCTGAACAAGGCATTGGATTGGCCAGCCCTGAAAGCAGATGACGGCGTAGGTGTAGCATTAAGATCATACACATTTTTCCTAAGAACCAGTTATAACACAACGGAGGACGCCGGATATTTGGACGAAATGGAAAACTCCTCACACATGAAGGTGTTCGTCTCCAAGCTGCCGTTCAGGATGCGTGAGTCCTGGAGGATGAAAGTGTGCAGCATCAGAGAGGAGCAAAAACGGAGAGTGAAATTCAGAGACCTACTGGACTTCCTGGAAAGGCAAGTGAGAGCTGCAATGGACCCCGTCTTCTGTGAAATTCAAAATACAAGAGCAAAAGCCACAACACCACCAACCCCCAAGTCAATTGGAAAAGCCAAAGGCAGCAGCTTCGCCACCTCTGTTGCTCAGGTGCCACACCAGAGTGACACGCCCAACGTTGGAAATGCAGGCAAAATTCAGTGCTTGTTTTGCAATGACGGCCACATACTTGACAAGTGCACAACATTCAAAAAGAAACCAAACAAAGACAAAATTACGTTTTTACAGAGCAAAGGCGTGTGCTTTGGATGCTTAGTACAAGGTCACTTAAGCAGGAACTGTCAAGAAAGGCTGACATGCCGCACCTGCAGTAAGAATCATCCAACAGTTCTGCACATCGAACCAAAACCTCAGAACACCCCAGCCGACCATGAAACACAAACGGTCTCCAACGCACTTGTGTCCTTGGACTCTGAAGGTGATACTGGGGTCGGTTCTAAAGAATGCTCGCTGTCTGTTCTACCTGTCAAAGTCAGACTAAACAAAAGCACAAAAGTAATCGAAACATACGCTTTCTTGGACCCAGGCAGCTCAGCCACATTCTGTACCGAGTCATTAATGACTCAGCTGAACGCACCTGGACAAAAAATGGACATACTGCTGAAGACAATGGGGCAGGAGAAGTATGTGAGTAGTCATAAGATCTCTGGCTTGGAAGTAGCTGCCTTAAATGACAACAAATTCTTGAGACTGCCAGATGTGTACACTCAAAAGTCAATCCCTGTCACGAAAGACAACATACCCAAAGAAGAAGACCTTAAAAAATGGCCTTACTTACAAGAAGTGGAACTGACGCCCATCAATGCAAGTATTGGACTGCTGATTGGTGCAAACGCACCTAAAGCACTGGAACCATGGAAAATAGTCAACAGTGAAGGTAATGGACCCTACGCTGTCCAGACTCGTCTTGGATGGGTCATCAACGGCCCACTTGGACAAGAAGATAGCGACGACAGCGATACAGCTTCCGTACAGGTGAATCGCATCTCATTAGGAAAATTGGAAGAAATGTTGATTAAGCAGTATAATCAAGATTTTGTCGAACAGCACTGTGACGAACACGCTGAATTGTCTGTGGAGGACAAACAGTTTATGGAAATAATGTCAAGCTCAGCAACACTTACCAATGGTCATTACTACCTGAAGCTGCCATTCCGCGACTCCAATGTAGTGATGCCCAACAACAAACAAGTCGCCCAGCAGAGGGCGCAACAGCTGCTGAAAAGGTTCAAAAGGGACCAGTCATTTTTTGAGGAATACAAAGGATTCATGCAAGATGTTAGCACAGAGGGATACGCCGAGATCATACCTCAAGATCAGCTGAGCCATGAGGAAGGTAAAGTCTGGTTCTTGCCGCATCACGGAGTCTACCACCCCCGCAAGAAAACATTACGCGTGGTGTTCGACTGTGCCTCATGTTTTGCTGGAACATCCCTGAACAAACAGCTCCTCCAAGGCCCCGACCTGACAAACACCTTGTTAGGTGTGCTCACCCGCTTTCGTCAGGGTCCAATGGCACTAATGACTGACATCAAAGGAATGTTCCATCAAGTCAGAGTGGCTGAGGAACACGCGAATTACTTGCGCTTTCTGTGGTGGCCTAACGGCGACCTAACCAAAGACCTTACTGAGCACAGAATGTTAGTCCACATCTTCGGAGCAGTGTCCTCCCCCAGCTGTGCTACATACGCCCTGCTAAAAACTGCTGAGGATAATGCACATCTGTATCCAGAGGAGGCCATTAGCACCATCAGAAAGAATTTCTATGTCGATGATGCCCTCAAGTCAGTTCATTCAGTCGAACAAGCCACCTCTCTCTACCAGCAACTCACCGAGGTATGTGCTAAAGGAGGGTTCAAGCTCAATAAGTGGATATGCAGTGACCGCTCTGTTCTCTCTGAGATCCCCGAAGCAGATCGAGCCAGTGGAGTGAAAACACTTGACCTAAGCAGAGACCAGCTGCCTATGGAAAGAGCCCTAGGCGTCCAGTGGGATGTTGAACAAGACTCCTTCACCTTCAGCATTCATAACAAGCACAAGCCACTGACAAGACGTGGAATACTGTCAAGTGTGAGCTCCATTTACGACCCACTAGGGTTCTTAAGCCCGGTGATACTCCCCGCAAAGCAGATTCTGCAGCAGCTGTGCAAGTTGAAGCTGGCGTGGGATGAGGCAATACCACCAGAGATGGCACAAACATGGCAAAGGTGGGTGGATGATTTGATTCTGTTACACTCATTCAGTGTCAGAAGATGCTTCACACCTAGTGAATTTGGAAATGTAGAAATGGCACAGCTGCATCACTTTTGTGATGCCAGCGAAGTTGGATTCGGTGCCGTATCATACTTACGGCTAACTAACAGCGAGAAGGAAGTGTGTGTTGCTTTTGTTATAGGCAAAGCAAGGGTGGCTCCACTCAAGCACGTCACCATACCTCGCCTGGAACTGGCTGCAGCAGTCGTTGCTGTGCGCCTGGACAAGATGCTGTCAAAACAGTTGGAGCTCAACCTCAGTGAGTCAGTCTTTTGGTCCGACAGCATGACCGTCCTAAAATACATCGCAAACACCACCACTCGCTTTAAGACCTATGTAGCCAATAGAGTTTCCATCATAAGTTCACTGTCTAATGTCGGTCAGTGGAGACATGTTGGCTCTAAGATGAATCCTGCAGACGCAGCTTCGCGAGGCATGAAAGTTGGAGCCTTCCTGAAGTCCTCAACCTGGATCACTGGTCCTGACTTTCTCGGAAAAACCGAGCGTGAGTGGCCAGCAAGCGTGGACAAAGCATCGCTGCATCCGGACGCTGACCCAGAAGTGAGAGAGGAGGTCCTTTCCTTCGCCGCACAGGCGGAAGAAGTATGTCCCACCACTAAACTGTTGCTGCACTTCTCTAGCTGGACAAGGCTCAAGAGAGCCGTGGCATGGATTATGAAACTGAAAGAAAAGCTAAGGCTAAAGATAAAAGAAAATGCACAATGTGGAGATCAAACTCCTGTCAAACAGGTAAAGAAAACAAACTACTTACCACTCACAGTCGATGACCTGCTCTTAGCAGAGGAGGCAATAGTGCGCTTTGTGCAAAAGAAACATTACTCCAGCGAATTGGCTGCACTGAAATCAGGTGGTGTAAAGAAATCCAGTCAACTGTACAAACTTGACCCCATTGCCATTGATGATGTATTGAGAGTTGGTGGTAGGCTGAGCAGGTCCGCTCTACCTGTGGAAACAAAACACCCTGCAATACTACCAAAAGAAAGTCACGTCTCAAAGCTCATTCTTCAACATGTACACAATAAAGTTGGTCACAGGGGAAGAAATCATATGCTCTCAACCCTACGACGACAGTACTGGATTCCTCATGCAAATGCAGCAGCCAGAAAGATCATCAGTGAGTGTGTGATATGCCTAAAGCAGCGCCAAAGACCAGGTGAGCAGAAAATGTCTGACCTGCCTGTTGACAGAGTCACAGCTGATGCCCCACCATTCACACATGTGGGCCTAGATTATTTTGGGCCAATAGAAGTTAAGAAAGGCAGAAGCCTAGTTAAAAGATATGGAGCACTTTTTACTTGCCTAACCTGTCGCGCAGTACACCTGGAGGTGGCGCATTCCCTCAATACAGATTCCTGTATAAACGCCATCAGGAGGTTTATCTGCCGCAGAGGCCAAGTCAAAGAAATCCGGACGGATAATGGAACCAACTTCGTCAGCACAAACCGTGAGTTGAAACAAGCCATTGCAGAGTTGAATCACAGCAAAATTCAGAAAAGCTTGATGCAGGATGGAATTAAATGGACATTTAACCCCCCATATGGAGCCCACCATGGTGGCGTATGGGAACGCTTGGTGCAGGACGTAAAAAGATTGCTGCGTTCTGTAACTAACCAACAAGCCCTAGACGATGAAGCCCTGCAGACAGTCTTCTGTGAAGCGGAGGCCATACTGAACGACCGTCCAATCACCACCTCCTCTGGCGATCCCAATGACATCGAGGCCTTGACTCCAAACCACCTTCTTCAGCTGAAAGGTAAACCCATCTTGCCACCAGGTTTATTCAAGAAGGATGACCTGTACGCTCGGAGACGCTGGAGGCAAGTGCAATACATCGCCGACCTCTTCTGGAAGAGGTGGACGACCGAGTACCTCCCTCAATTGCAAGAGCGGCAGAAGTGGAACAAAGTTCACAGAAACTTCACAGTTGGTGACATCGTGCTCGTGGTGGAAGAGTCCGCACCCAGAGGTGCGTGGCCCATTGGGCGCATCACCGACACCATGGCAGACTCCAAAGGGTGCGTTCGACGGGTCCGTGTCAAGACACAGACCAACGAGTTGGAAAAGCCCATCACCAAGATCTGCCTCCTGGTGGGGGTAGTTTAAGGGGCAACAGTGAATGTTCGCCTCCAACGGAGTCATGTTCTTGAACCTCTGACTCTACACATCTACAGATGCTCACTTACTGATTTAGTCCGTGATGCAATAGGCGTCACAACCTTTATGCTGAAAACATGCACACAGTCCATAAGCACACAGAACACATGCACACAGACCATTGCATACACTTGAAGCCTTTTTTTTCCCTTTCAAGAAGAAGAATTTTTGTTGTTTACGGACCGAAAACCATTCGTAAATGCACTTGAGTATGAACTTTAATAACAATGCAAAAAAAACCACAAAAAAGAAAAAAAAAAGGAAAGCAAATAGCATTGAATTGTATGTAAGCTTACATTTTTCACCGTACTTGTAATGGCCATTCACTTGTATATATTGTATATAGATTTATAATTACTTGTTGTTCAAGAATTAGGGGCCGGAATGTAATGGCCGTTTCTGTTTTTTGTTAAGCTCACTTCGACCCGTGATTTGTATACGCCTACCTAGGCACAGGCGCAGGTGATTTTAG